>NW_027464224.1:0-191202 GCF_050947455.1 Rhinoderma darwinii
TGACTTCTCTGGATGTTTCCCAGGCGAGCTATTGACAAGTAAATCCTAGACGCTCGATCTTGGTTATTTTCGCTTTCGCGGCTGGCAGCAAAGTTCAGAACCATGTTTCTGTGAATAACTCTTGAACCGTAAGTCACAGACGCTCGCTCTTGGCTGCATTCGTTTCAGCTCGTGGCAGCCAGTCTAAAAAACACTATCTTGGACTTCTCTGGATGTTTCCCAGACGAGCTATTGGCAGCATGTTCAGAACCACTGTTTCTGAGGCTAATTCTTGAACCGTAAGTCATAGACGCTCGATCTTGGCGGCATTCGTCTCAGCGCCTGGCAATTAGTATAGAAGCACTGTTTCCCACTGTTTCTGAGGCTAATTCTTGAACCGTAAGTCATAGACGCTCGATCTTGGCGGCATTCGTCTCAGCGCCTGGCAATTAGTATAGAAGCACTGTTTCCCACTGTTTCTGAGGCTAATTCTTGAACCGTAAGTCATAGACGCTCGATCTTGGCGGCATTCGTCTCAGCGCCTGGCAATTAGTATAGAAGCACTGTTTCCCACTGTTTCTGAGGCTAATTCTTGAACCGTAAGTCTTAGACGCTAGATCGTGGCGGCATTCGTCTCAGCGCCTGGCAATTAGTATAGAAGCACTGTCTTTGACTTCTCTGGATGTTTCCCAGGCGAGCTATTGACAAGTAAATCCTAGACGCTCGATCTTGGTTATTTTCGCTTTCGCGGCTGGCAGCAAAGTTCAGAACCATGTTTCTGTGAATAACTTTTGAACCGTAAGTCACAGACGCTCGCTCTTGGCTGCATTCCTTTCAGCTCGTGGCAGCCAGTCTAAAAAACACAATCTTGGACTTCTCTGCATGTTTCCCAGGCGAGCTATTGGCAGCATGTTCAGAACCACTGTTTCTGAGGCTAATTCTTGAACCGTAAGTCATAGACGCTCGATCTTGGCGGCATTCGTCTCAGCGCCTGGCAATTAGTATAGAAGCACTGTTTCCCACTGTTTCTGAGGCTAATTCTTGAACCGTAAGTCATAGACGCTAGATCTTGGCGGCATTCGTCTCAGCGCCTGGCAATTAGTATAGAAGCACTGTTTCCCACTGTTTCTGAGGCTAATTCTTGAACCGTAAGTCATAGACGCTAGATCTTGGCGGCATTCGTCTCAGCGCCTGGCAATTAGTATAGAAGCACTGTCTTTGACTTCACTGGATGTTTCCCAGGCGAGCTTTTGACAAGTAAATCCTAGACGCTCGATCTTGGTTATTTTCGCTTTCGCGGCTGGCAGCAAAGTTCAGAACCATGTTTCTGTGAATAACTTTTGAACCGTAAGTCACAGACGCTCGCTCTTGGCTGCATTCGTTTCAGCTCGTGGCAGCCAGTCTAAAAAACACAATCTTGGACTTCTCTGGATGTTTCCCAGACGAGCTATTGGCAGCATGTTCAGAACCACTGTTTCTGAGGCTAATTCTTGAACCGTAAGTCATAGACGCTCGATCTTGGCGGCATTCGTCTCAGCGCCTGGCAATTAGTATAGAAGCACTGTTTTCCACTGTTTCTGAGGCTAATTCTTGAACCGTAAGTCATAGACGCTAGATCTTGGCGGCATTCGTCTCAGCGCCTGGCAATTAGTATAGAAGCACGGTCTTTGACTTCTCTGGATGTTTCCCAGGCGAGCTTTTGACAAGTAAATCCTAGACGCTCGATCTTGGTTATTTTCGCTTTCGCGGCTGGCAGCAAAGTTCAGAACCATGTTTCTGTGAATAACTTTTGAACCGTAAGTCACAGACGCTCGCTCTTGGCTGCATTCCTTTCAGCTCGAGGCAGCCAGTCTAAAAAACACAATCTTGGACTTCTCTGGATGTTTCCCAGGCGAGCTATTGGCAGCATGTTCAGAACCACTGTTTCTGAGGCTAATTCTTGAACCGTAAGTCATAGACGCTCGATCTTGGCGGCATTCGTCTCAGCGCCTGGCAATTAGTATAGAAGCACTGTTTCCCACTGTTTCTGAGGCTAATTCTTGAACCGTAAGTCATAGACGCTAGATCTCGGCGGCATTCGTCTCAGCGCCTGGCAATTAGTATAGAAGCACTGTTTCCCACTGTTTCTGAGGCTAATTCTTGAACCGTAAGTCATAGACGCTAGATCTTGGCGGCATTCGTCTCAGCGCCTGGCAATTAGTATAGAAGCACTGTTTCCCACTGTTTCTGAGGCTAATTCTTGAACCGTAAGTCATAGACGCTAGATCTTGGCGGCATTCGTCTCAGCGCCTGGCAATTAGTACAGAAGCACTGTCTTTGACTTCTCTGGATGTTTCCCAGGCGAGCTTTTGACAAGTAAATCCTAGACGCTCGATCTTGGTTATTTTCGCTTTCGCGGCTGGCAGCAAAGTTCAGAACCATGTTTCTGTGAATAACTTTTGAACCGTAAGTCACAGACGCTCGCTCTTGGCTGCATTCGTTTCAGCTCGTGGCAGCCAGTCTAAAAAACACAATCTTGGACTTCTCTGGATGTTTCCCAGACGAGCTATTGGCAGCATGTTCAGAACCACTGTTTCTTAGGCTAATTCTTGAACCGTAAGTCATAGACGCTCGATCTTGGCGGCATTCGTCTCAGCGCCTGGCAATTAGTATAGAAGCACTGTTTCCCACTGTTTCTGAGGCTAATTCTTGAACCGTAAGTCATAGACGCTAGATCTTGGCGGCATTCGTCTCAGCGCCTGGCAATTAGTATAGAAGCACTGTCTTTGACTTCTCTGGATGTTTCCCAGGCGAGCTATTGACAAGTAAATCCTAGACGCTCGATCTTGGTTATTTTCGCTTTCGCGGCTGGCAGCAAAGTTCAGAACCATGTTTCTGTGAATAACTCTTGAACCGTAAGTTACAGACGCTCGCTCTTGGCTGCATGCGTTTCAGCTCGTGGCAGCCAGTCTAAAAAACACTATCTTGGACTTCTCTGGATGTTTCCCAGGCGAGCTATTGGCAGCATGTTCAGAACCACTGTTTCTGAGGCTAATTCTTGAACCGTAAGTCATAGACGCTCGATCTTGGCGGCATTCGTCTCAGCGCCTGGCAATTAGTATAGAAGCACTGTTTCCCACTGTTTCTGAGGCTAATTCTTGAACCGTAAGTCATAGACGCTAGATCTTGGCGGCATTCGTCTCAGCGCCTGGCAATTAGTATAGAAGCACTGTCTTTGACTTATCTGAATGTTTCCCAGGCGAGCTATTGACAAGTAAATCCTAGACGCTCGATCTTGGTTATTTTCGCTTTCGCGGCTGGCAGCAAAGTTCAGAACCATGTTTCTGTGAATAACTTTTGAACCGTAAGTCACAGACGCTCGCTCTTGGCTGCATTCCTTTCAGCTCGTGGCAGCCAGTCTAAAAAACACAATCTTGGACTTCTCTGGATGTTTCCCAGGCGAGCTATTGGCAGCATGTTCAGAACCACTGTTTCTGAGGCTAATTCTTGAACCGTAAGTCATAGACGCTCGATCTTGGCGGCATTCGTCTCAGCGCCTGGCAATTAGTATAGAAGCACTGTTTCCCACTGTTTCTGAGGCTAATTCTTGAACCGTAAGTCATAGACGCTAGATCTTGGCGGCATTCGTCTCAGCGCCTGGCAATTAGTATAGAAGCACGGTCTTTGACTTCTCTGGATGTTTCCCAGGCGAGCTATTGACAAGTAAATCCTAGACGCTCGATCTTGGTTATTTTCGCTTTCGCGGCTGGCAGCAAAGTTCAGAACCATGTTTCTGTGAATAACTCTTGAACCGTAAGTCACAGACGCTCGCTCTTGGCTGCATTCGTTTCAGCTCGTGGCAGCCAGTCTAAAAAACACAATCTTGGACCTCTCTGCATGTTTCCCAGGCGAGCTATTGGCAGCATGTTCAGAACCACTGTTTCTTAGGCTAATTCTTGAACCGTAAGTCATAGACGCTCGATCTTGGCGGCATTCGTCTCAGCGCCTGGCAATTAGTATAGAAGCACTGTTTCCCACTGTTTCTGAGGCCAATTCTTGAACCGTAAGTCATAGACGCTAGATCTTGGCGGCATTCGTCTCAGCGCCTGGCAATTAGTATAGAAGCACTGTTTCCCACTGTTTCTGAGGCTAATTCTTGAACCGTAAGTCATAGACGCTAGATCTTGGCGGCATTAATCTCAGCGCCTGGCAATTAGTATAGAAGCACGGTCTTTGACTTCTCTGGATGTTTCCCAGGCGAGCTATTGACAAGTAAATCCTAGACGCTCGATCTTGGTTATTTTCGCTTTCGCGGCTGGCAGCAAAGTTCAGAACCATGTTTCTGTGAATAACTCTTGAACCGTAAGTCACAGACGCTCGCTCTTGGCTGCATTCGTTTCAGCTCGTGGCAGCCAGTCTAAAAAACACTATCTTGGACTTCTCTGGATGTTTCCCAGGCGAGCTATTGGCAGCATGTTCAGAACCACTGTTTCTGAGGCTAATTCTTGAACCGTAAGTCATAGACGCTCGATCTTGGCGGCATTCGTCTCAGCGCCTGGCAATTAGTATAGAATCACTGTTTCCCACTGTTTCTGAGGCTAATTCTTGAACCGTAAGTCATAGACGCTAGATCTTGGCGGCATTAATCTCAGCGCCTGGCAATTAGTATAAAAGCACGGTCTTTGACTTCTCTGGATGTTTCCCAGGCGAGCTATTGACAAGTAAATCCTAGACGCTCGATCTTGGTTATTTTCGCTTTCGCGGCTGGCAGCAAAGTTCAGAACCATGTTTCTGTGAATAACTCTTGAACCGTAAGTCACAGACGCTCGCTCTTGGCTGCATTCGTTTCAGCTCGTGGCAGCCAGTCTAAAAAACACTATCTTGGACTTCTCTGGATGTTTCCCAGGCGAGCTATTGGCAGCATGTTCAGAACCACTGTTTCTGAGGCTAATTCTTGAACCGTAAGTCATAGACGCTCGATCTTGGCGGCATTCGTCTCAGCGCCTGGCAATTAGTATAGAAGCACTGTTTCCCACTGTTTCTGAGGCTAATTCTTGAACCGTAAGTCATAGACGCCAGATCTTGGCGGCATTCGTCTCAGCGCCTGGCAATTAGTATAGAAGCCCTGTCTTTGACTTCTCTGGATGTTTGCCAGGCGAGCTATTGACAAGTAAATCCTAGACGCTCGATCTTGGTTATTTTCGCTTTCGCGGCTGGCAGCAAAGTTCAGAACCATTTTTCTGTGAATAACTTTTGAACCGTAAGTCACAGACGCTCGCTCTTGGCTGCATTCCTTTCAGCTCGTGGCAGCCAGTCTAAAAAACACAATCTTGGACTTCTCTGGATGTTTCCCAGGCGAGCTATTGGCAGCATGTTCAGAACCACTGTTTCTGAGGCTAATTCTTGAACCGTAAGTCATAGACGCTCGATCTTGGCGGCATTCGTCTCAGCGCCTGGCAATTAGTATAGAAGCACTGTTTCCCACTGTTTCTGAGGCTAATTCTTGAACCGTAAGTCATAGACGCTAGATCTCGGCGGCATTCGTCTCAGCGCCTGGCAATTAGTATAGAAGCACTGTTTCCCACTGTTTCTGAGGCTAATTCTTGAACCGTAAGTCATAGACGCTAGATCTTGGCGGCATTCGTCTCAGCGCCTGGCAATTAGTATAGAAGCACTGTTTCCCACTGTTTCTGAGGCTAATTCTTGAACCGTAAGTCATAGACGCTAGATCTTGGCGGCATTCGTCTCAGCGCCTGGCAATTAGTACAGAAGCACTGTCTTTGACTTCTCTGGATGTTTCCCAGGCGAGCTTTTGACAAGTAAATCCTAGACGCTCGATCTTGGTTATTTTCGCTTTCGCGGCTGGCAGCAAAGTTCAGAACCATGTTTCTGTGAATAACTTTTGAACCGTAAGTCACAGACGCTCGCTCTTGGCTGCATTCGTTTCAGCTCGTGGCAGCCAGTCTAAAAAACACAATCTTGGACTTCTCTGGATGTTTCCCAGACGAGCTATTGGCAGCATGTTCAGAACCACTGTTTCTTAGGCTAATTCTTGAACCGTAAGTCATAGACGCTCGATCTTGGCGGCATTCGTCTCAGCGCCTGGCAATTAGTATAGAAGCACTGTTTCCCACTGTTTCTGAGGCTAATTCTTGAACCGTAAGTCATAGACGCTAGATCTTGGCGGCATTCGTCTCAGCGCCTGGCAATTAGTATAGAAGCACTGTCTTTGACTTCTCTGGATGTTTCCCAGGCGAGCTATTGACAAGTAAATCCTAGACGCTCGATCTTGGTTATTTTCGCTTTCGCGGCTGGCAGCAAAGTTCAGAACCATGTTTCTGTGAATAACTCTTGAACCGTAAGTTACAGACGCTCGCTCTTGGCTGCATTCGTTTCAGCTCGTGGCAGCCAGTCTAAAAAACACTATCTTGGACTTCTCTGGATGTTTCCCAGGCGAGCTATTGGCAGCATGTTCAGAACCACTGTTTCTGAGGCTAATTCTTGAACCGTAAGTCATAGACGCTCGATCTTGGCGGCATTCGTCTCAGCGCCTGGCAATTAGTATAGAAGCACTGTTTCCCACTGTTTCTGAGGCTAATTCTTGAACCGTAAGTCATAGACGCTAGATCTTGGCGGCATTCGTCTCAGCGCCTGGCAATTAGTATAGAAGCCCTGTCTTTGACTTCTCTGGATGTTTCCCAGGCGAGCTATTGACAAGTAAATCCTAGACGCTCGATCTTGGTTATTTTCGCTTTCGCGGCTGGCAGCAAAGTTCAGAACCATGTTTCTGTGAATAACTTTTGAACCGTAAGTCACAGACGCTCGCTCTTGGCTGCATTCCTTTCAGCTCGTGGCAGCCAGTCTAAAAAACACAATCTTGGACTTCTCTGGATGTTTCCCAGGCGAGCTATTGGCAGCATGTTCAGAACCACTGTTTCTGAGGCTAATTCTTGAACCGTAAGTCATAGACGCTCGATCTTGGCGGCATTCGTCTCAGCGCCTGGCAATTAGTATAGAAGCACTGTTTCCCACTGTTTCTGAGGCTAATTCTTGAACCGTAAGTCATAGACGCTAGATCTTGGCGGCATTCGTCTCAGCGCCTGGCAATTAGTATAGAAGCACGGTCTTTGACTTCTCTGGATGTTTCCCAGGCGAGCTATTGACAAGTAAATCCTAGACGCTCGATCTTGGTTATTTTCGCTTTCGCGGCTGGCAGCAAAGTTCAGAACCATGTTTCTGTGAATAACTCTTGAACCGTAAGTCACAGACGCTCGCTCTTGGCTGCATTCGTTTCAGCTCGTGGCAGCCAGTCTAAAAAACACAATCTTGGACCTCTCTGCATGTTTCCCAGGCGAGCTATTGGCAGCATGTTCAGAACCACTGTTTCTTAGGCTAATTCTTGAACCGTAAGTCATAGACGCTCGATCTTGGCGGCATTCGTCTCAGCGCCTGGCAATTAGTATAGAAGCACTGTTTCCCACTGTTTCTGAGGCCAATTCTTGAACCGTAAGTCATAGACGCTAGATCTTGGCGGCATTCGTCTCAGCGCCTGGCAATTAGTATAGAAGCACTGTTTCCCACTGTTTCTGAGGCTAATTCTTGAACCGTAAGTCATAGACGCTAGATCTTGGCGGCATTAATCTCAGCGCCTGGCAATTAGTATAGAAGCACGGTCTTTGACTTCTCTGGATGTTTCCCAGGCGAGCTATTGACAAGTAAATCCTAGACGCTCGATCTTGGTTATTTTCGCTTTCGCGGCTGGCAGCAAAGTTCAGAACCATGTTTCTGTGAATAACTCTTGAACCGTAAGTCACAGACGCTCGCTCTTGGCTGCATTCGTTTCAGCTCGTGGCAGCCAGTCTAAAAAACACTATCTTGGACTTCTCTGGATGTTTCCCAGGCGAGCTATTGGCAGCATGTTCAGAACCACTGTTTCTGAGGCTAATTCTTGAACCGTAAGTCATAGACGCTCGATCTTGGCGGCATTCGTCTCAGCGCCTGGCAATTAGTATAGAATCACTGTTTCCCACTGTTTCTGAGGCTAATTCTTGAACCGTAAGTCATAGACGCTAGATCTTGGCGGCATTAATCTCAGCGCCTGGCAATTAGTATAAAAGCACGGTCTTTGACTTCTCTGGATGTTTCCCAGGCGAGCTATTGACAAGTAAATCCTAGACGCTCGATCTTGGTTATTTTCGCTTTCGCGGCTGGCAGCAAAGTTCAGAACCATGTTTCTGTGAATAACTCTTGAACCGTAAGTCACAGACGCTCGCTCTTGGCTGCATTCGTTTCAGCTCGTGGCAGCCAGTCTAAAAAACACTATCTTGGACTTCTCTGGATGTTTCCCAGGCGAGCTATTGGCAGCATGTTCAGAACCACTGTTTCTGAGGCTAATTCTTGAACCGTAAGTCATAGACGCTCGATCTTGGCGGCATTCGTCTCAGCGCCTGGCAATTAGTATAGAAGCACTGTTTCCCACTGTTTCTGAGGCTAATTCTTGAACCGTAAGTCATAGACGCCAGATCTTGGCGGCATTCGTCTCAGCGCCTGGCAATTAGTATAGAAGCCCTGTCTTTGACTTCTCTGGATGTTTGCCAGGCGAGCTATTGACAAGTAAATCCTAGACGCTCGATCTTGGTTATTTTCGCTTTCGCGGCTGGCAGCAAAGTTCAGAACCATTTTTCTGTGAATAACTTTTGAACCGTAAGTCACAGACGCTCGCTCTTGGCTGCATTCCTTTCAGCTCGTGGCAGCCAGTCTAAAAAACACAATCTTGGACTTCTCTGGATGTTTCCCAGGCGAGCTATTGGCAGCATGTTCAGAACCACTGTTTCTGAGGCTAATTCTTGAACCGTAAGTCATAGACGCTCGATCTTGGCGGCATTCGTCTCAGCGCCTGGCAATTAGTATAGAAGCACTGTTTCCCACTGTTTCTGAGGCTAATTCTTGAACCGTAAGTCATAGACGCTAGATCTTGGCGGCATTCGTCTCAGCGCCTGGCAATTAGTATAGAAGCACTGTTTCCCACTGTTTCTGAGGCTAATTCTTGAACCGTAAGTCATAGACGCTAGATCTTGGCGGCATTCGTCTCAGCGCCTGGCAATTAGTATAGAAGCACTGTCTTTGACTTCTCTGGATGTTTCCCAGGCGAGCTTTTGACAAGTAAATCCTAGACGCTCGATCTTGGTTATTTTCGCTTTCGCGGCTGGCAGCAAAGTTCAGAACCATGTTTCTGTGAATAACTTTTGAACCGTAAGTCACAGACGCTCGCTCTTGGCTGCATTCCTTTCAGCTCGTGGCAGCCAGTCTAAAAAACACAATCTTGGACTTCTCTGGATGTTTCCCAGGCGAGCTATTGGCAGCATGTTCAGAACCACTGTTTCTGAGGCTAATTCTTGAACCGTAAGTCATAGACGCTCGATCTTGGCGGCATTCGTCTCAGCGCCTGGCAATTAGTATAGAAGCACTGTTTCCCACTGTTTCTGAGGCTAATTCTTGAACCGTAAGTCATAGACGCTAGATCTTGGCGGCATTCGTCTCAGCGCCTGGCAATTAGTATAGAAGCCCTGTCTTTGACTTCTCTGGATGTTTCCCAGGCGAGCTATTGACAAGTAAATCCTAGACGCTCGATCTTGGTTATTTTCGCTTTCGCGGCTGGCAGCAAAGTTCAGAACCATGTTTCTGTGAATAACTTTTGAACCGTAAGTCACAGACGCTCGCTCTTGGCTGCATTCCTTTCAGCTCGTGGCAGCCAGTCTAAAAAACACAATCTTGGACTTCTCTGGATGTTTCCCAGGCGAGCTATTGGCAGCATGTTCAGAACCACTGTTTCTGAGGCTAATTCTTGAACCGTAAGTCATAGACGCTCGATCTTGGCGGCATTCGTCTCAGCGCCTGGCAATTAGTATGGAAGCACTGTTTCCCACTGTTTCTGAGGCTAATTCTTGAACCGTAAGTCATAGACGCTAGATCTTGGCGGCATTCGTCTCAGCGCCTGGCAATTAGTATAGAAGCACTGTTTCCCACTGTTTCTGAGGCTAATTCTTGAACCGTAAGTCATAGACGCTAGATCTTGGCGGCATTCGTCTCAGCGCCTGGCAATTAGTATAGAAGCACTGTTTCCCACTGTTTCTGAGGCTAATTCTTGAACCGTAAGTCATAGACGCTAGATCTTGGCGGCATTCGTCTCAGCGCCTGGCAATTAGTATAGAAGCACTGTTTCCCACTGTTTCTGAGGCTAATTCTTGAACCGTAAGTCATAGACGCTAGATCTTGGCGGCATTCGTCTCAGCGCCTGGCAATTAGTATAGAAGCACTGTCTTTGACTTCTCTGGATGTTTCCCAGGCGAGCTTTTGACAAGTAAATCCTAGACGCTCGATCTTGGTTATTTTCGCTTTCGCGGCTGGCAGCAAAGTTCAGAACCATGTTTCTGTGAATAACTCTTGAACCGTAAGTCACAGACGCTCGCTCTTGGCTGCATTCGTTTCAGCTCGTGGCAGCCAGTCTAAAAAACACTATCTTGGACTTCTCTGGATGTTTCTCAGGCGAGCTATTGGCAGCATGTTCAGAACCACTGTTTCTGAGGCTAATTCTTGAACCGTAAGTCATAGACGCTCGATCTTGGCGGCATTCGTCTTAGCGCCTGGCAATTAGTATAGAAGCACTGTTTCCCACTGTTTCTGAGGCTAATTCTTGAACCGTAAGTCATAGACGCTAGATCTTGGCGGCATTCGTCTCAGCGCCTGGCAATTAGTATAGAAGCCCTGTCTTTGACTTCTCTGGATGTTTCCCAGGCGAGCTATTGACAAGTAAATCCTAGACGCTCGATCTTGGTTATTTTCGCTTTCGCGGCTGGCAGCAAAGTTCAGAACCATGTTTCTGTGAATAACTTTTGAACCGTAAGTCACAGACGCTCGCTCTTGGCTGCATTCCTTTCAGCTCGTGGCAGCCAGTCTAAAAAACACAATCTTGGACTTCTCTGGATGTTTCCCAGGCGAGCTATTGGCAGCATGTTCAGAACCACTGTTTCTGAGGCTAATTCTTGAACCGTAAGTCATAGACGCTCGATCTTGGCGGCATTCGTCTCAGCGCCTGGCAATTAGTATAGAAGCACTGTTTCCCACTGTTTCTGAGGCTAATTCTTGAACCGTAAGTCATAGACGCTAGATCTTGGCAGCATTCGTCTCAGCGCCTGGCAATTAGTATAGAAGCACTGTTTCCCACTGTTTCTGAGGCTAATTCTTGAACCGTAAGTCATAGACGCTAGATCTTGGCGGCATTCGTCTCAGCGCCTGGCAATTAGTATAGAAGCACGGTCTTTGACTTCTCTGGATGTTTCCCAGGCGAGCTATTGACAAGTAAATCCTAGACGCTCGATCTTGGTTATTTTCGCTTTCGCGGCTGGCAGCAAAGTTCAGAACCATGTTTCTGTGAATTACTTTTGAACCGTAAGTCACAGACGCTCGCTCTTGGCTGCATTCCTTTCAGCTCGTGGCAGCCAGTCTAAAAAACACAATCTTGGACTTCTCTGGATGTTTCCCAGGCGAGCTATTGGCAGCATGTTCAGAACCACTGTTTCTGAGGCTAATTCTTGAACCGTAAGTCATAGACGCTCGATCTTGGCGGCATTCGTCTCAGCGCCTGGCAATTAGTATAGAAGCACTGTTTCCCACTGTTTCTGAGGCTAATTCTTGAACCGTAAGTCATAGACGCTAGATCTTGGCGGCATTCGTCTCAGCGCCTGGCAATTAGTATAGAAGCACTGTTTCCCACTGTTTCTGAGGCTAATTCTTGAACCGTAAGTCATAGACGCTCGATCTTGGCGGCATTCGTCTCAGCGCCTGGCAATTAGTATAGAAGCACTGTTTCCCACTGTTTCTGAGGCTAATTCTTGAACCGTAAGTCATAGACGCTAGATCTTGGCGGCATTCGTCTCAGCGCCTGGCAATTAGTATAGAAGCACTGTTTCCCACTGTTTCTGAGGCTAATTCTTGAACCGTAAGTCATAGACGCTAGATCTTGGCGGCATTCGTCTCAGCGCCTGGCAATTCGTATAGAAGCACTGTCTTTGACTTCTCTGGATGTTTCCCAGGCGAGCTTTTGACAAGTAAATCCTAGACGCTCGATCTTGGTTATTTTCGCTTTCGCGGCTGGCAGCAAAGTTCAGAACCATGTTTCTGTGAATAACTTTTGAACCGTAAGTCACAGACGCTCGCTCTTGGCTGCATTCCTTTCAGCTCGTGGCAGCCAGTCTAAAAAACACAATCTTGGACTTCTCTGGATGTTTCCCAGGCGAGCTATTGGCAGCATGTTCAGAACCACTGTTTCTGAGGCTAATTCTTGAACCGTAAGTCATAGACGCTCGATCTTGGCGGCATTCGTCTCAGCGCCTGGCAATTAGTATAGAAGCACTGTTTCCCACTGTTTCTGAGGCTAATTCTTGAACCGTAAGTCATAGACGCTAGATCTTGGCGGCATTCGTCTCAGCGCCTGGCAATTAGTATAGAAGCACTGTTTCCCACTGTTTCTGAGGCTAATTCTTGAACCGTAAGTCATAGACGCTAGATCTTGGCGGCATTCGTCTCAGCGCCTGGCAATTCGTATAGAAGCACTGTCTTTGACTTCTCTGGATGTTTCCCAGGCGAGCTTTTGACAAGTAAATCCTAGACGCTCGATCTTGGTTATTTTCGCTTTCGCGGCTGGCAGCAAAGTTCAGAACCATGTTTCTGTGAATAACTTTTGAACCGTAAGTCACAGACGCTCGCTCTTGGCTGCATTCGTTTCAGCTCGTGGCAGCCAGTCTAAAAAACACAATCTTGGACTTCTCTGGATGTTTCCCAGACGAGCTATTGGCAGCATGTTCAGAACCACTGTTTCTTAGGCTAATTCTTGAACCGTAAGTCATAGACGCTCGATCTTGGCGGCATTCGTCTCAGCGCCTGGCAATTAGTATAGAAGCACTGTTTTCCACTGTTTCTGAGGCTAATTCTTGAACCGTAAGTCATAGACGCTAGATCTTGGCGGCATTCGTCTCAGCGCCTGGCAATTAGTATAGAAGCACTGTCTTTGACTTCTCTGGATGTTTCCCAGGCGAGCTTTTGACAAGTAAATCCTAGACGCTCGATCTTGGTTATTTTCGCTTTCGCGGCTGGCAGCAAAGTTCAGAACCATGTTTCTGTGAATAACTTTTGAACCGTAAGTCACAGACGCTCGCTCTTGGCTGCATTCGTTTCAGCTCGTGGCAGCCAGTCTAAAAAACACTATCTTGGACTTCTCTGGATGTTTCCCAGACGAGCTATTGGCAGCATGTTCAGAACCACTGTTTCTGAGGCTAATTCTTGAACCGTAAGTCATAGACGCTCGATCTTGGCGGCATTCGTCTCAGCGCCTGGCAATTAGTATAGAATCACTGTTTCCCACTGTTTCTGAGGCTAATTCTTGAACCGTAAGTCATAGACGCTAGATCTTGGCGGCATTCGTCTCAGCGCCTGGCAATTAGTATAGAAGCACGGTCTTTGACTTCTCTGGATGTTTCCCAGGCGAGCTATTGACAAGTAAATCCTAGACGCTCGATCTTGGTTATTTTCGCTTTCGCGGCTGGCAGCAAAGTTCAGAACCATGTTTCTGTGAATAACTCTTGAACCGTAAGTCACAGACGCTCGCTCTTGGCTGCATTCGTTTCAGCTCGTGGCAGCCAGTCTAAAAAACACAATCTTGGACTTCTCTGGATGTTTCCCAGACGAGCTATTGGCAGCATGTTCAGTACCACTGTTTCTGAGGCTAATTCTTGAACCGTAAGTCATAGACGCTCGATCTTGGCGGCATGCGTCTCAGCGCCTGGCAATTAGTATAGAAGCACTGTTTCCCACTGTTTCTGAGGCTAATTCTTGAACCGTAAGTCATAGACGCTCGATTTTGGCGGCATTCGTCTCAGCGCCTGGCAATTAGTATAGAAGCACTGTCTTTGACTTCTCTGGATGTTTCCCAGGCGAGCTATTGACAAGTAAATCCTAGACGCTCGATCTTGGTTATTTTCGCTTTCGCGGCTGGCAGCAAAGTTCAGAGCCATGTTTCTGTGAATAACTCTTGAACCGTAAGTCACAGACGCTCGCTCTTGGCTGCATTCGTTTCAGCTCGTGGCAGCCAGTCTAAAAAACACTATCTTGGACTTCTCTGGATGTTTCCCAGGCGAGCTATTGGCAGCATGTTCAGAACCACTGTTTCTGAGGCTAATTCTTGAACCGTAAGTCATAGACGCTCGATCTTGGCGGCATTCGTCTCAGCGCCTGGCAATTAGTATAGAATCACTGTTTCCCAATGTTTCTGAGGCTAATTCTTGAACCGTAAGTCATAGACGCTAGATCTTGGCGGCATTCGTCTCAGCGCCTGGCAATTAGTATAGAAGCACGGTCTTTGACTTCTCTGGATGTTCCCAGGCGAGCTATTGACAAGTAAATCCTAGACGCTCGATCTTGGTTATTTTCGCTTTCGCGGCTGGCAGCAAAGTTCAGAACCATGTTTCTGTGAATAACTCTTGAACCGTAAGTCACAGACGCTCGCTCTTGGCTGCATTCGTTTCAGCTCGTGGCAGCCAGTCTAAAAAACACAATCTTGGACTTCTCTGGATGTTTCCCAGGCGAGCTATTGGCAGCATGTTCAGAACCACTGTTTCTGAGGCTAATTCTTGAACCGTAAGTCATAGACGCTCGATCTTGGCGGCATTCGTCTCAGCGCCTGGCAATTAGTATAGAAGCACTGTTTCCCACTGTTTCTGAGGCTAATTCTTGAACCGTAAGTCATAGACGCTAGATCTTGGCGGCATTCGTCTCAGCGCCTGGCAATTAGTATAGAAGCACTGTTTCCCACTGTTTCTGAGGCTAATTCTTGAACCGTAAGTCATAGACGCTAGATCTTGGCGGCATTCGTCTTAGCGCCTGGCAATTAGTATAGAAGCACTGTCTTTGACTTCTCTGGATGTTTCCCAGGCGAGCTTTTGACAAGTAAATCCTAGACGCTCGATCTTGGTTATTTTCGCTTTCGCGGCTGGCAGCAAAGTTCAGAACCATGTTTCTGTGAATAACTTTTGAACCGTAAGTCACAGACGCTCGCTCTTGGCTGCATTCGTTTCAGCTCGTGGCAGCCAGTCTAAAAAACACAATCTTGGACTTCTCTGGATGTTTCCCAGACGAGCTATTGGCAGCATGTTCAGAACCACTGTTTCTTAGGCTAATTCTTGAACCGTAAGTCATAGACGCTCGATCTTGGCGGCATTCGTCTCAGCGCCTGGCAATTAGTATAGAAGCACTGTTTCCCACTGTTTCTGAGGCTAATTCTTGAACCGTAAGTCATAGACGCTAGATCTTGGCGGCATTCGTCTCAGCGCCTGGCAATTAGTATAGAAGCACTGTCTTTGACTTCTCTGGATGTTTCCCAGGCGAGCTATTGACAAGTAAATCCTAGACGCTCGATCTTGGTTATTTTCGCTTTCGCGGCTGGCAGCAAAGTTCAGAGCCATGTTTCTGTGAATAACTCTTGAACCGTAAGTCACAGACGCTCGCTCTTGGCTGCATTCGTTTCAGCTCGTGGCAGCCAGTCTAAAAAACACTATCTTGGACTTCTCTGGATGTTTCCCAGGCGAGCTATTGGCAGCATGTTCAGAACCACTGTTTCTGAGGCTAATTCTTGAACCGTAATTCTTAGACGCTCGATCTTGGCGGCATTCGTCTCAGCGCCTGGCAATTAGTATAGAAGCACGGTCTTTGACTTCTCTGGATGTTTCCCAGGCGAGCTATTGACAAGTAAATCCTAGACGCTCGATCTTGGTTATTTTCGCTTTCGCGGCTGGCAGCAAAGTTCAGAACCATGTTTCTGTGAATAACTCTTGAACCGTAAGTCACAGACGCTCGCTCTTGGCTGCATTCGTTTCAGCTCGTGGCAGCCAGTCTAAAAAACACAATCTTGGACTTCTCTGGATGTTTCCCAGGCGAGCTATTGGCAGCATGTTCAGAACCACTGTTTCTGAGGCTAATTCTTGAACCGTAAGTCATAGACGCTCGATCTTGGCGGCATTCGTCTCAGCGCCTGGCAATTAGTATAGAAGCACTGTTTCCCACTGTTTCTGACGCTAATTCTTGAACCGTAAGTCATAGACGCTAGATCTTGGCGGCATTCGTCTCAGCGCCTGGCAATTAGTATAGAAGCACTGTTTCCCACTGTTTCTGAGGCTAATTCTTGAACCGTAAGTCTTAGACGCTAGATCGTGGCGGCATTCGTCTCAGCGCCTGGCAATTAGTATAGAAGCACTGTCTTTGACTTCTCTGGATGTTTCCCAGGCGAGCTATTGACAAGTAAATCCTAGACGCTCGATCTTGGTTATTTTCGCTTTCGCGGCTGGCAGCAAAGTTCAGAACCATGTTTCTGTGAATAACTCTTGAACCGTAAGTCACAGACGCTCGCACTTGGCTGCATTCGTTTCAGCTCGTGGCAGCCAGTCTAAAAAACACAATCTTGGACTTCTCTGGATGTTTCCCAGGCGAGCTATTGGCAGCATGTTCAGAACCACTGTTTCTGAGGCTAATTCTTGAACCGTAAGTCATAGACGCTCGATCTTGGCGGCATTCGTCTCAGCGCCTGGCAATTAGTATAGAAGCACTGTTTCCCACTGTTTCTGAGGCTAATTCTTGAACCGTAAGTCATAGACGCTAGATCTTGGCGGTATTCGTCTCAGCGCCTGGCAATTAGTATAGAAGCACTGTATTTGACTTCTCTGGATGTTTCCCAGGCGAGCTATTGACAAGTAAATCCTAGACGCTCGATCTTGGTTATTTTCGCTTTCGCGGCTGGCAGCAAAGTTCAGAACCATGTTTCTGTGAATATCTTTTGAACCGTAAGTCACAGACGCTCGCTCTTGGTTGCATTCGTTTCAGCTCGTGGCAGCCAGTCTAAAAAAACAAATCTTGGACTTCTCTGGATGTTTCCCAGGCGAGCTATTGGCAGCATGTTCAGAACCACTGTTTCTGAGGCTAATTCTTGAACCGTAAGTCATAGACGCTCGATCTTGGCGGCATTCGTCTCAGCGCCTGGCAATTAGTATAGAAGCACTGTTTCCCACTGTTTCTGAGGCTAATTCTTGAACCGTAAGTCATAGACGCTAGATCGTGGCGGCATTCGTCTCAGCGCCTGGCAATTAGTATTGAAGCACTGTTTCCCACTGTTTCTGAGGCTAATTCTTGAACCGTAAGTCATAGACGCTCGATCTTGGCGGCATTCGTCTCAGCGCCTGGCAATTAGTATAGAAGCACTGTTTCCCACTGTTTCTGAGGCTAATTCTTGAACCGTATTTCATAGACGCTAGATCTTGGCGGCATTCGTCTCAGCGCCTGGCAATTAGTATAGAAGCACTGTTTCCCACTGTTTCTGAGGCTAATTCTTGAACCGTAAGTCTTAGACGCTAGATCGTGGCGGCATTCGTCTCAGCGCCTGGCAATTAGTATAGAAGCACTGTCTTTGACTTCTCTGGATGTTTCCCAGGCGAGCTATTGACAAGTAAATCCTAGACGCTCGATCTTGGTTATTTTCGCTTTCGCGGCTGGCAGCAAAGTTCAGAACCATGTTTCTGTGAATAACTCTTGAACCGTAAGTCACAGACGCTCGCTCTTGGCTGCATTCGTTTCAGCTCGTGGCAGCCAGTCTAAAAAACACTATCTTGGACTTCTCTGGATGTTTCCCAGGCGAGCTATTGGCAGCATGTTCAGAACCACTGTTTCTGAGGCTAATTCTTGAACCGTAAGTCATAGACGCTCGATCTTGGCGGCATTCGTCTCAGCGCCTGGCAATTAGTATAGAAGCACTGTTTCCCACTGTTTCTGAGGCTAATTCTTGAACCG
The DNA here is from genome assembly GCF_050947455.1 of Rhinoderma darwinii. Classification (NCBI taxonomy): domain Eukaryota; kingdom Metazoa; phylum Chordata; class Amphibia; order Anura; family Rhinodermatidae; genus Rhinoderma; species Rhinoderma darwinii. The sequence continues at coordinate 17,845 of NW_027464224.1, forward strand.
TAAGTCATAGACGCTCGATCTTGGCGCCATTCGTCTCAGCGCCTGGCAATTAGTATAGAAGCACTGTCTTTGACTTCTCTGGATGTTTCCCAGGCGAGCTATTGACAAGTAAATCCTAGACGCTCGATCTTGGTTATTTTCGCTTTCGCGGCTGGCAGCAAAGTTCAGAACCATGTTTCTGTGAATAACTCTTGAACCGTAAGTCACAGACGCTCGCTCTTGGCTGCATTCGTTTCAGCTCGTGGCAGCCAGTCTAAAAAACACTATCTTGGACTTCTCTGGATGTTTCCCAGACGAGCTATTGGCAGCATGTTCAGAACCACTGTTTCTGAGGCTAATTCTTGAACCGTAAGTCATAGACGCTCGATCTTGGCGGCATTCGTCTCAGCGCCTGGCAATTAGTATAGAAGCACTGTTTCCCACTGTTTCTGAGGCTAATTCTTGAACCGTAAGTCATAGACGCTCGATCTTGGCGGCATTCGTCTCAGCGCCTGGCAATTAGTATAGAAGCACTGTTTCCCACTGTTTCTGAGGCTAATTCTTGAACCGTAAGTCATAGACGCTCGATCTTGGCGGCATTCGTCTCAGCGCCTGGCAATTAGTATAGAAGCACTGTTTCCCACTGTTTCTGAGGCTAATTCTTGAACCGTAAGTCTTAGACGCTAGATCGTGGCGGCATTCGTCTCAGCGCCTGGCAATTAGTATAGAAGCACTGTCTTTGACTTCTCTGGATGTTTCCCAGGCGAGCTTTTGACAAGTAAATCCTAGACGCTCGATCTTGGTTATTTTCGCTTTCGCGGCTGGCAGCAAAGTTCAGAACCATGTTTCTGTGAATAACTTTTGAACCGTAAGTCACAGACGCTCGCTCTTGGCTGCATTCGTTTCAGCTCGTGGCAGCCAGTCTAAAAAACACAATCTTGGACTTCTCTGGATGTTTCCCAGACGAGCTATTGGCAGCATGTTCAGAACCACTGTTTCTTAGGCTAATTCTTGAACCGTAAGTCATAGACGCTCGATCTTGGCGGCATTCGTCTCAGCGCCTGGCAATTAGTATAGAAGCACTGTTTCCCACTGTTTCTGAGGCTAATTCTTGAACCGTAAGTCATAGACGCTAGATCTTGGCGGCATTCGTCTCAGCGCCTGGCAATTAGTATAGAAGCACTGTCTTTGACTTCTCTGGATGTTTCCCAGGCGAGCTATTGACAAGTAAATCCTAGACGCTCGATCTTGGTTATTTTCGCTTTCGCGGCTGGCAGCAAAGTTCAGAACCATGTTTCTGTGAATAACTCTTGAACCGTAAGTCACAGACGCTCGCTCTTGGCTGCATTCGTTTCAGCTCGTGGCAGCCAGTCTAAAAAACACAATCTTGGACTTCTCTGGATGTTTCCCAGGCGAGCTATTGGCAGCATGTTCAGAACCACTGTTTCTGAGGCTAATTCTTGAACCGTAAGTCATAGACGCTCGATCTTGGCGGCATTCGTCTCAGCGCCTGGCAATTAGTATAGAAGCACTGTTTCCCACTGTTTCTGAGGCTAATTCTTGAACCGTAAGTCATAGACGCTAGATCTTGGCGGTATTCGTCTCAGCGCCTGGCAATTAGTATAGAAGCACTGTATTTGACTTCTCTGGATGTTTCCCAGGCGAGCTATTGACAAGTAAATCCTAGACGCTCGATCTTGGTTATTTTCGCTTTCGCGGCTGGCAGCAAAGTTCAGAACCATGTTTCTGTGAATATCTTTTGAACCGTAAGTCACAGACGCTCGCTCTTGGTTGCATTCGTTTCAGCTCGTGGCAGCCAGTCTAAAAAAACAAATCTTGGACTTCTCTGGATGTTTCCCAGGCGAGCTATTGGCAGCATGTTCAGAACCACTGTTTCTGAGGCTAATTCTTGAACCGTAAGTCATAGACGCTCGATCTTGGCGGCATTCGTCTCAGCGCCTGGCAATTAGTATAGAAGCACTGTTTCCCACTGTTTCTGAGGCTAATTCTTGAACCGTAAGTCATAGACGCTAGATCGTGGCGGCATTCGTCTCAGCGCCTGGCAATTAGTATTGAAGCACTGTTTCCCACTGTTTCTGAGGCTAATTCTTGAACCGTAAGTTATAGACGCTCGATCTTGGCGGCATTCGTCTCAGCGCCTGGCAATTAGTATAGAAGCACTGTTTCCCACTGTTTCTGAGGCTAATTCTTGAACCGTAAGTCATAGACGCTAGATCGTGGCGGCATTCGTCTCAGCGCCTGGCAATTAGTATTGAAGCACTGTTTCCCACTGTTTCTGAGGCTAATTCTTGAACCGTAAGTCTTAGACGCTAGATCGTGGCGGCATTCGTCTCAGCGCCTGGCAATTAGTATAGAAGCACTGTCTTTGACTTCTCTGGATGTTTCCCAGGCGAGCTATTGACAAGTAAATCCTAGACGCTCGATCTTGGTTATTTTCGCTTTCGCGGCTGGCAGCAAAGTTCAGAACCATGTTTCTGTGAATAACTCTTGAACCGTAAGTCACAGACGCTCGCTCTTGGCTGCATTCGTTTCAGCTCGTGGCAGCCAGTCTAAAAAACACTATCTTGGACTTCTCTGGATGTTTCCCAGGCGAGCTATTGGCAGCATGTTCAGAACCACTGTTTCTGAGGCTAATTCTTGAACCGTAAGTCATAGACGCTCGATCTTGGCGGCATTCGTCTCAGCGCCTGGCAATTAGTATAGAAGCACTGTTTCCCACTGTTTCTGAGGCTAATTCTTGAACCGTAAGTCATAGACGCTCGATCTTGGCGCCATTCGTCTCAGCGCCTGGCAATTAGTATAGAAGCACTGTCTTTGACTTCTCTGGATGTTTCCCAGGCGAGCTATTGACAAGTAAATCCTAGACGCTCGATCTTGGTTATTTTCGCTTTCGCGGCTGGCAGCAAAGTTCAGAACCATGTTTCTGTGAATAACTCTTGAACCGTAAGTCACAGACGCTCGCTCTTGGCTGCATTCGTTTCAGCTCGTGGCAGCCAGTCTAAAAAACACTATCTTGGACTTCTCTGGATGTTTCCCAGACGAGCTATTGGCAGCATGTTCAGAACCACTGTTTCTGAGGCTAATTCTTGAACCGTAAGTCATAGACGCTCGATCTTGGCGGCATTCGTCTCAGCGCCTGGCAATTAGTATAGAAGCACTGTTTCCCACTGTTTCTGAGGCTAATTCTTGAACCGTAAGTCATAGACGCTCGATCTTGGCGGCATTCGTCTCAGCGCCTGGCAATTAGTATAGAAGCACTGTTTCCCACTGTTTCTGATGCTAATTCTTGAACCGTAAGTCATAGACGCTCGATCTTGGCGGCATTCGTCTCAGTGCCTGGCAATTAGTATAGAAGCACTGTTTCCCACTGTTTCTGAGGCTAATTCTTGAACCGTAAGTCTTAGACGCTAGATCGTGGCGGCATTCGTCTCAGCGCCTGGCAATTAGTATAGAAGCACTGTCTTTGACTTCTCTGGATGTTTCCCAGGCGAGCTTTTGACAAGTAAATCCTAGACGCTCGATCTTGGTTATTTTCGCTTTCGCGGCTGGCAGCAAAGTTCAGAACCATGTTTCTGTGAATAACTTTTGAACCGTAAGTCACAGACGCTCGCTCTTGGCTGCATTCGTTTCAGCTCGTGGCAGCCAGTCTAAAAAACACAATCTTGGACTTCTCTGGATGTTTCCCAGACGAGCTATTGGCAGCATGTTCAGAACCACTGTTTCTTAGGCTAATTCTTGAACCGTAAGTCATAGACGCTCGATCTTGGCGGCATTCGTCTCAGCGCCTGGCAATTAGTATAGAAGCACTGTTTCCCACTGTTTCTGAGGCTAATTCTTGAACCGTAAGTCATAGACGCTAGATCGTGGCGGCATTCGTCTCAGCGCCTGGCAATTAGTATTGAAGCACTGTTTCCCACTGTTTCTGAGGCTAATTCTTGAACCGTAAGTCATAGACGCTCGATCTTGGCGGCATTCGTCTCAGCGCCTGGCAATTAGTATAGAAGCACTGTTTCCCACTGTTTCTGAGGCTAATTCTTGAACCGTATTTCATAGACGCTAGATCTTGGCGGCATTCGTCTCAGCGCCTGGCAATTAGTATAGAAGCACTGTTTCCCACTGTTTCTGAGGCTAATTCTTGAACCGTAAGTCTTAGACGCTAGATCGTGGCGGCATTCGTCTCAGCGCCTGGCAATTAGTATAGAAGCACTGTCTTTGACTTCTCTGGATGTTTCCCAGGCGAGCTATTGACAAGTAAATCCTAGACGCTCGATCTTGGTTATTTTCGCTTTCGCGGCTGGCAGCAAAGTTCAGAACCATGTTTCTGTGAATAACTCTTGAACCGTAAGTCACAGACGCTCGCTCTTGGCTGCATTCGTTTCAGCTCGTGGCAGCCAGTCTAAAAAACACAATCTTGGACTTCTCTGGATGTTTCCCAGGCGAGCTATTGGCAGCATGTTCAGAACCACTGTTTCTGAGGCTAATTCTTGAACCGTAAGTCATAGACGCTCGATCTTGGCGGCATTCGTCTCAGCGCCTGGCAATTAGTATAGAAGCACTGTTTCCCACTGTTTCTGAGGCTAATTCTTGAACCGTAAGTCATAGACGCTAGATCTTGGCGGTATTCGTCTCAGCGCCTGGCAATTAGTATAGAAGCACTGTATTTGACTTCTCTGGATGTTTCCCAGGCGAGCTATTGACAAGTAAATCCTAGACGCTCGATCTTGGTTATTTTCGCTTTCGCGGCTGGCAGCAAAGTTCAGAACCATGTTTCTGTGAATATCTTTTGAACCGTAAGTCACAGACGCTCGCTCTTGGTTGCATTCGTTTCAGCTCGTGGCAGCCAGTCTAAAAAAACAAATCTTGGACTTCTCTGGATGTTTCCCAGGCGAGCTATTGGCAGCATGTTCAGAACCACTGTTTCTGAGGCTAATTCTTGAACCGTAAGTCATAGACGCTCGATCTTGGCGGCATTCGTCTCAGCGCCTGGCAATTAGTATAGAAGCACTGTTTCCCACTGTTTCTGAGGCTAATTCTTGAACCGTAAGTCATAGACGCTAGATCGTGGCGGCATTCGTCTCAGCGCCTGGCAATTAGTATTGAAGCACTGTTTCCCACTGTTTCTGAGGCTAATTCTTGAACCGTAAGTCATAGACGCTCGATCTTGGCGGCATTCGTCTCAGCGCCTGGCAATTAGTATAGAAGCACTGTTTCCCACTGTTTCTGAGGCTAATTCTTGAACCGTATTTCATAGACGCTAGATCTTGGCGGCATTCGTCTCAGCGCCTGGCAATTAGTATAGAAGCACTGTTTCCCACTGTTTCTGAGGCTAATTCTTGAACCGTAAGTCTTAGACGCTAGATCGTGGCGGCATTCGTCTCAGCGCCTGGCAATTAGTATAGAAGCACTGTCTTTGACTTCTCTGGATGTTTCCCAGGCGAGCTATTGACAAGTAAATCCTAGACGCTCGATCTTGGTTATTTTCGCTTTCGCGGCTGGCAGCAAAGTTCAGAACCATGTTTCTGTGAATAACTCTTGAACCGTAAGTCACAGACGCTCGCTCTTGGCTGCATTCGTTTCAGCTCGTGGCAGCCAGTCTAAAAAACACTATCTTGGACTTCTCTGGATGTTTCCCAGGCGAGCTATTGGCAGCATGTTCAGAACCACTGTTTCTGAGGCTAATTCTTGAACCGTAAGTCATAGACGCTCGATCTTGGCGGCATTCGTCTCAGCGCCTGGCAATTAGTATAGAAGCACTGTTTCCCACTGTTTCTGAGGCTAATTCTTGAACCGTAAGTCATAGACGCTCGATCTTGGCGCCATTCGTCTCAGCGCCTGGCAATTAGTATAGAAGCACTGTCTTTGACTTCTCTGGATGTTTCCCAGGCGAGCTATTGACAAGTAAATCCTAGACGCTCGATCTTGGTTATTTTCGCTTTCGCGGCTGGCAGCAAAGTTCAGAACCATGTTTCTGTGAATAACTCTTGAACCGTAAGTCACAGACGCTCGCTCTTGGCTGCATTCGTTTCAGCTCGTGGCAGCCAGTCTAAAAAACACTATCTTGGACTTCTCTGGATGTTTCCCAGACGAGCTATTGGCAGCATGTTCAGAACCACTGTTTCTGAGGCTAATTCTTGAACCGTAAGTCATAGACGCTCGATCTTGGCGGCATTCGTCTCAGCGCCTGGCAATTAGTATAGAAGCACTGTTTCCCACTGTTTCTGAGGCTAATTCTTGAACCGTAAGTCATAGACGCTCGATCTTGGCGGCATTCGTCTCAGCGCCTGGCAATTAGTATAGAAGCACTGTTTCCCACTGTTTCTGAGGCTAATTCTTGAACCGTAAGTCATAGACGCTCGATCTTGGCGGCATTCGTCTCAGCGCCTGGCAATTAGTATAGAAGCACTGTTTCCCACTGTTTCTGAGGCTAATTCTTGAACCGTAAGTCTTAGACGCTAGATCGTGGCGGCATTCGTCTCAGCGCCTGGCAATTAGTATAGAAGCACTGTCTTTGACTTCTCTGGATGTTTCCCAGGCGAGCTTTTGACAAGTAAATCCTAGACGCTCGATCTTGGTTATTTTCGCTTTCGCGGCTGGCAGCAAAGTTCAGAACCATGTTTCTGTGAATAACTTTTGAACCGTAAGTCACAGACGCTCGCTCTTGGCTGCATTCGTTTCAGCTCGTGGCAGCCAGTCTAAAAAACACAATCTTGGACTTCTCTGGATGTTTCCCAGACGAGCTATTGGCAGCATGTTCAGAACCACTGTTTCTTAGGCTAATTCTTGAACCGTAAGTCATAGACGCTCGATCTTGGCGGCATTCGTCTCAGCGCCTGGCAATTAGTATAGAAGCACTGTTTCCCACTGTTTCTGAGGCTAATTCTTGAACCGTAAGTCATAGACGCTAGATCTTGGCGGCATTCGTCTCAGCGCCTGGCAATTAGTATAGAAGCACTGTCTTTGACTTCTCTGGATGTTTCCCAGGCGAGCTATTGACAAGTAAATCCTAGACGCTCGATCTTGGTTATTTTCGCTTTCGCGGCTGGCAGCAAAGTTCAGAACCATGTTTCTGTGAATATCTTTTGAACCGTAAGTCACAGACGCTCGCTCTTGGTTGCATTCGTTTCAGCTCGTGGCAGCCAGTCTAAAAAAAACAAATCTTGGACTTCTCTGGATGTTTCCCAGGCGAGCTATTGGCAGCATGTTCAGAACCACTGTTTCTGAGGCTAATTCTTGAACCGTAAGTCATAGACGCTCGATCTTGGCGGCATTCGTCTCAGCGCCTGGCAATTAGTATAGAAGCACTGTTTCCCACTGTTTCTGAGGCTAATTCTTGAACCGTAAGTCATAGACGCTCGATCTTGGCGGCATTCGTCTCAGCGCCTGGCAATTAGTATAGAAGCACTGTTTCCCACTGTTTCTGAGGCTAATTCTTGAACCGTAAGTCATAGACGCTCGATCTTGGCGGCATTCGTCTCAGCGCCTGGCAATTAGTATAGAAGCACTGTTTCCCACTGTTTCTGAGGCTAATTCTTGAACCGTAAGTCTTAGACGCTAGATCGTGGCGGCATTCGTCTCAGCGCCTGGCAATTAGTATAGAAGCACTGTCTTTGACTTCTCTGGATGTTTCCCAGGCGAGCTTTTGACAAGTAAATCCTAGACGCTCGATCTTGGTTATTTTCGCTTTCGCGGCTGGCAGCAAAGTTCAGAACCATGTTTCTGTGAATAACTTTTGAACCGTAAGTCACAGACGCTCGCTCTTGGCTGCATTCGTTTCAGCTCGTGGCAGCCAGTCTAAAAAACACAATCTTGGACTTCTCTGGATGTTTCCCAGACGAGCTATTGGCAGCATGTTCAGAACCACTGTTTCTTAGGCTAATTCTTGAACCGTAAGTCATAGACGCTCGATCTTGGCGGCATTCGTCTCAGCGCCTGGCAATTAGTATAGAAGCACTGTTTCCCACTGTTTCTGAGGCTAATTCTTGAACCGTAAGTCATAGACGCTAGATCTTGGCGGCATTCGTCTCAGCGCCTGGCAATTAGTATAGAAGCACTGTCTTTGACTTCTCTGGATGTTTCCCAGGCGAGCTATTGACAAGTAAATCCTAGACGCTCGATCTTGGTTATTTTCGCTTTCGCGGCTGGCAGCAAAGTTCAGAACCATGTTTCTGTGAATAACTCTTGAACCGTAAGTCACAGACGCTCGCTCTTGGCTGCATTCGTTTCAGCTCGTGGCAGCCAGTCTAAAAAACACAATCTTGGACTTCTCTGGATGTTTCCCAGGCGAGCTATTGGCAGCATGTTCAGAACCACTGTTTCTGAGGCTAATTCTTGAACCGTAAGTCATAGACGCTCGATCTTGGCGGCATTCGTCTCAGCGCCTGGCAATTAGTATAGAAGCACTGTTTCCCACTGTTTCTGAGGCTAATTCTTGAACCGTAAGTCATAGACGCTAGATCTTGGCGGTATTCGTCTCAGCGCCTGGCAATTAGTATAGAAGCACTGTATTTGACTTCTCTGGATGTTTCCCAGGCGAGCTATTGACAAGTAAATCCTAGACGCTCGATCTTGGTTATTTTCGCTTTCGCGGCTGGCAGCAAAGTTCAGAACCATGTTTCTGTGAATATCTTTTGAACCGTAAGTCACAGACGCTCGCTCTTGGTTGCATTCGTTTCAGCTCGTGGCAGCCAGTCTAAAAAAACAAATCTTGGACTTCTCTGGATGTTTCCCAGGCGAGCTATTGGCAGCATGTTCAGAACCACTGTTTCTGAGGCTAATTCTTGAACCGTAAGTCATAGACGCTCGATCTTGGCGGCATTCGTCTCAGCGCCTGGCAATTAGTATAGAAGCACTGTTTCCCACTGTTTCTGAGGCTAATTCTTGAACCGTAAGTCATAGACGCTAGATCGTGGCGGCATTCGTCTCAGCGCCTGGCAATTAGTATTGAAGCACTGTTTCCCACTGTTTCTGAGGCTAATTCTTGAACCGTAAGTCATAGACGCTCGATCTTGGCGGCATTCGTCTCAGCGCCTGGCAATTAGTATAGAAGCACTGTTTCCCACTGTTTCTGAGGCTAATTCTTGAACCGTATTTCATAGACGCTAGATCTTGGCGGCATTCGTCTCAGCGCCTGGCAATTAGTATAGAAGCACTGTTTCCCACTGTTTCTGAGGCTAATTCTTGAACCGTAAGTCTTAGACGCTAGATCGTGGCGGCATTCGTCTCAGCGCCTGGCAATTAGTATAGAAGCACTGTCTTTGACTTCTCTGGATGTTTCCCAGGCGAGCTATTGACAAGTAAATCCTAGACGCTCGATCTTGGTTATTTTCGCTTTCGCGGCTGGCAGCAAAGTTCAGAACCATGTTTCTGTGAATAACTCTTGAACCGTAAGTCACAGACGCTCGCTCTTGGCTGCATTCGTTTCAGCTCGTGGCAGCCAGTCTAAAAAACACTATCTTGGACTTCTCTGGATGTTTCCCAGGCGAGCTATTGGCAGCATGTTCAGAACCACTGTTTCTGAGGCTAATTCTTGAACCGTAAGTCATAGACGCTCGATCTTGGCGGCATTCGTCTCAGCGCCTGGCAATTAGTATAGAAGCACTGTTTCCCACTGTTTCTGAGGCTAATTCTTGAACCGTAAGTCATAGACGCTCGATCTTGGCGCCATTCGTCTCAGCGCCTGGCAATTAGTATAGAAGCACTGTCTTTGACTTCTCTGGATGTTTCCCAGGCGAGCTATTGACAAGTAAATCCTAGACGCTCGATCTTGGTTATTTTCGCTTTCGCGGCTGGCAGCAAAGTTCAGAACCATGTTTCTGTGAATAACTCTTGAACCGTAAGTCACAGACGCTCGCTCTTGGCTGCATTCGTTTCAGCTCGTGGCAGCCAGTCTAAAAAACACTATCTTGGACTTCTCTGGATGTTTCCCAGACGAGCTATTGGCAGCATGTTCAGAACCACTGTTTCTGAGGCTAATTCTTGAACCGTAAGTCATAGACGCTCGATCTTGGCGGCATTCGTCTCAGCGCCTGGCAATTAGTATAGAAGCACTGTTTCCCACTGTTTCTGAGGCTAATTCTTGAACCGTAAGTCATAGACGCTCGATCTTGGCGGCATTCGTCTCAGCGCCTGGCAATTAGTATAGAAGCACTGTTTCCCACTGTTTCTGAGGCTAATTCTTGAACCGTAAGTCATAGACGCTAGATCGTGGCGGCATTCGTCTCAGCGCCTGGCAATTAGTATAGAAGCACTGTCTTTGACTTCTCTGGATGTTTCCCAGGCGAGCTATTGACAAGTAAATCCTAGACGCTCGATCTTGGTTATTTTCGCTTTCGCGGCTGGCAGCAAAGTTCAGAACCATGTTTCTGTGAATAACTCTTGAACCGTAAGTCACAGACGCTCGCTCTTGGCTGCATTCGTTTCAGCTCGTGGCAGCCAGTCTAAAAAACACAATCTTGGACTTCTCTGGATGTTTCCCAGACGAGCTATTGGCAGCATGTTCAGAACCACTGTTTCTTAGGCTAATTCTTGAACCGTAAGTCATAGACGCTCGATCTTGGCGGCATTCGTCTCAGCGCCTGGCAATTAGTATAGAAGCACTGTTTCCCACTGTTTCTGAGGCTAATTCTTGAACCGTAAGTCATAGACGCTAGATCGTGGCGGCATTCGTCTCAGCGCCTGGCAATTAGTATTGAAGCACTGTTTCCCACTGTTTCTGAGGCTAATTCTTGAACCGTAAGTCATAGACGCTCGATCTTGGCGGCATTCGTCTCAGCGCCTGGCAATTAGTATAGAAGCACTGTTTCCCACTGTTTCTGAGGCTAATTCTTGAACCGTATTTCATAGACGCTAGATCTTGGCGGCATTCGTCTCAGCGCCTGGCAATTAGTATAGAAGCACTGTTTCCCACTGTTTCTGAGGCTAATTCTTGAACCGTAAGTCTTAGACGCTAGATCGTGGCGGCATTCGTCTCAGCGCCTGGCAATTAGTATAGAAGCACTGTCTTTGACTTCTCTGGATGTTTCCCAGGCGAGCTATTGACAAGTAAATCCTAGACGCTCGATCTTGGTTATTTTCGCTTTCGCGGCTGGCAGCAAAGTTCAGAACCATGTTTCTGTGAATAACTCTTGAACCGTAAGTCACAGACGCTCGCTCTTGGCTGCATTCGTTTCAGCTGTGCGCCGCTCCCACACAGTCCTATTCGAAATTGGCGCCGTCCGGCGCCATTTTCCTGTGGACCGGAAGTCGCGGCCGGACTGTAATATTACTACTTCCGGTCGCGGCTTCCGGACTTGTGCACATGGAACAGCGGCAGCAAAGGGAGCGGACGGGCCGGAGGGAGCCGCGGCGGCAGGAGCAGGTAAGCGATTTCAATGTATGTTAGTGTTTGTGTGTGTTTACTACTGTATGTAAACCTACTACACTGTGGGTTACCTCAAAAAATGGCGACACACAGTGTAGGAGGTTAAACCTTTCAAACCCCTCGTTTATCCCGGCACTAGCCAGGATAAAGGAGGGGGGGATGCTGAGAGCTCACTAGAGCGAGAGCTTTTAACCCAATGTTGCAATGCTGCAATTTTGGGAACTAGCTCCATCTAGTGACCAAAAATGGGTAGTATTATAAATTTGAAAAAATTTATAATATTTCCTGACTCGCGAAAAAAATAAAAAAAATTTGAACAATGTTTAATCACCCACACACTAAATGTTTAAATTTTAAAAAAAAAACATGTTTTTCGGGCGACACCATGCCTTTAAAGGTTTTGGAATAATTTAACAGTTAAGCATTGTTAGAATTTTTTTTAACATGCAATACTATTTTACAAGGACCAAGTAATTTCACACTATGACCACATAGAAATGCCACAGACAAATATCACCATACAGGATGACCCAGGCACTCTGCAGAGTATAATGTTGATAACCAACATGTACACAAGCAGGAATCGTGTGAACTCCAAGAATATGTATCTTTATATGTCTATAAAAATCAAAGTAACACAAATAGCTATAACTATAGACTGAGGAGAACACACATATAACCCAATATGACCTGGTACTCCGACCATAGCATTACTAAGAAACCTATAGAGAAAAGAGGTCAAGTACGCTCAAGGTGATATGTGATAGAAAAAACTTCTTTATTAACAGATACAAAAAACAGGACAATTAAAAAATGAGTCATACAGTGTAAAGTTGGCGTCAGCCCATGTGGTATACAAATATTAATGGTAACACATGATGTAAAGAATGAGTAGCAAGACCCGGGATTAATACTGTTGTAATTTAGACAGTCTTGAATGCATTTGGCTATACGTAACACAGCATAAGTAAATGGCGCAGGAAAAGATCTTCAGGTTGAAACCACCATTATATGGGGGTTATAAACGGTGTAATCAAATATATGTGGCCAATACACATGGATGAAGTCATTCACATATGAGAAACACAGTTAGCAAATGTTGTAGAGTGTAAGCCGTAAGTGTAATTGGTAGCACAATATGGTGTAGCTAAGGCAAATGCAGGTGAAAGTCAAAGATCTGGATCATATTACCAACAGATAGCCAGATGCATAAGAAAGAAAGTAGTATTACGTACCCGGATTCATATGACCAACATGGGGGAGACGCCAGTCCCGACGCGCATTTCGGCTGATGCCTTCGTCCGGGGATGGCGTCTTCCCGGCGGGACCCTCCCTTAAATATAGGCATGATTAGACCGTAATTGGTGTCAGTGGGTGATGTCGGAGGTACTCGGCGACAGGCCGGGGGTAGCAAGATGGCTACTCCCCACTTCCGGTACCGCGTCATCCAGGCGGAAGTGCGCGGACGCTGTCTGACAGCGCCGCCCACGTCCAACCAGGATTGAAGACTCGGCCGAGTGTGAGTGAGCCACTCCCCCACCCCCCGCCAGCGCACACCTCCTACACCCAGGTACTACTCAGAGGGGAGATGTAAATTGGAAATACTGATAACATTAGCGATGGGAATATGTGAGTGCATTAAGAAGACTTGAAAACAATAAATGTTGTTAGGGGATGCAAATACGACCTATATGCTGGTAAATTGGTAAGAAACAAGAGAAGAGAAGGAAACAAAGACAAAAAGGGGAAGAAAACAACGGAAAACAAAGGAAAGATATGAAAAGAAGAAGAAAAACACAAATATATGTGATGTGACATGAGAAGACGGTCCATGATAACTAAAAATTTAAATAATTAAATAAAAAAGTGGGGACCGAAGAGAGGTGAATAAATGAATAAATAAAGATGTAAGAAATGTGTAGATTAATAAAAAAGTGTTATATATGTATATATATAAACAATATACAGTGTATTGTACGACTGTGTACAAAAATAAATAAATAAAGTGAAACAATGAATTAATAACGGTGTGAATAGTGAGAATGGATTTAATGGTGAAAATATAAGAAACATGTTGAATAATGTGTGGACAAAATAAAGGAAATATGAGAAGGTGTTACATATGTGTATATAAAAATATACATACAATATATTATACAGTTATGTAAATAAATAAATAAAATGGAAAAATAATGTATACACAGATTTATATAAATGCAGGTGCATGTTCACCAATACTCATGTATATATACATCATAAATAAATGAAAATAAAGATATAAAAATATATAAATATATATATATATATATATACACACATATACATAAAACATACAAAACAGGATACAAAAATATATATGTTGGATGTCATAAATAGATACCGCATGTACATATAAATGCATAGGGAATAATATCCGTAAATATAAATATATCACTAATAAATAGATATATACATGCACAAAGAATACGTAAAAATATATACAAAAAATACAAAAATATATATTAATTGGCATAAATCAGTACAAAAATATCCATACATCTATATATTAAAATTTCTGTGCATGTAACATCATATAGACCAGTGCGGAATAGTATCTGTAATCATACATACATACACATAGCAACAAAAATTATACATACATACAATACACTACAGCATATTAGATCAATTCTATACACACATATATATAGACGTGTATAGCCATCTTGCTACCCCCGGCCTGTCGCCGAGTACCGCCGACATCACCCACTGACACCAATTACGGTCTAATCATGCCTATATTTAAGGGAGGGTCCCGCCGGGAAGACGCCATCCCCGGACGAAGGCATCAGCCGAAATGCGCGTCGGGACTGGCGTCTCCCCCATGTTGGTCATATGAATCCGGGTACGTAATACTACTTTCTTTCTTATGCATCTGGCTATCTGTTGGTAATAGGATCCAGATCTTTGACTTTCACCTGCATTTGCCTTAGCTACACCATATTGTGCTACCAATTACACTTACGGCTTACACTCTACAACATTTGCTAACTGTGTTTCTCATATGTGAATGACTTCATCCATGTGTATTGGCCACATATATTTGATTACACCGTTTATAACCCCCATATAATGGTGGTTTCAACCTGACGATCTTTTCCTGCGCCATTTACTTATGCTGTGTTACGTATAGCCAAATGCATTCAAGACTGTCTAAATTACAACAGTATTAATCCCGGGTCTTGCTACTCATTCTTTACATCATGTGTTACCATTAATATTTGTATACCACATGGGCTGACGCCAACTTTACACTGTATGACTCATTTTTTAATTGTCCTGTTTTTTGTATCTGTTAATAAAGAAGTTTTTTCTATCACATATTACCTTGAGCGTACTTGACCTCTTTTCTCTATAGGTTTCAGAGTATAATGTTGATAGGGCCCCCTGAGTCCTCGGGCCTTGTAGTAACTGCTATCGCTGCCATGGAGGTAGTTACACCTCTGCATAAGGCAATCCGTTTCAGCCTATTTTCCTGCTATGTTGATCCAGAGAAAAGCCCCCTAGAGGCATGTAAACGCAATCTTGGCAAATATATTCGACTGAAATTTGTAATGGGTATGTCAACCGATACCCGCACTCCAGTGATTTATCCAGTTTCCAAATCATAGGTGATATATATATATATATATATATATATATATATATATATATATATATATATATATATCTGTCTGAGAGAAAAGATGACACGAGACCATGCTTGTATGCTCTAAATCCTTCTCTGGTCTTTATTGATGCAAACAAGTATATAAGTATAATGACGGGAAAGGTGTAGGCCTTGATTTCAGCCAATCTACAATATGATAATGACGCTGATTTAGCCAATGAGAATATTTCAATGCATTAGAATAATTCTTCACCCCTCAAGGTCCTTATAAGTTAATGTGTCTCTACTTCTTATCTCACTAGAGAATGGAGACTGCAGATAAGATTAAAGGATGGGTGTCGTGAATTATTTTTTTTTATATAATATTGCTTTTAGTATGTTACTAAAAAGTTTTATTTATGTGTGTGTTTGTTTTACTTTGTTCTTTTTTCGATCTTTTACTTCACTATGGGGGCAGCCATTTTTTTTTAAAATCTGTCGATTAACCCCTTCCTGCTCCTGGACGTACTATTAGGTCATGGTAACCATAGCGTTCGCGCTCCATGACAATAGCACGTCTCGGGAGTAACGGCCATTTTGGCCGTCCTCCAGACACATACAGGAGCTGTGACAGCTGCTGTCTTGTTCAGCAGCTGTCACAGCTCCTACAGCGGGGACCGATCGCTGTGTCCCCGCTGATTAACCCCTTAAAAGCCGCGTTCTATAGAGATTGCGGATTTTTAGGGGTTAAGTTGCCATCGCCGGCCTGCTACACGATAGCGGCCGGCGATGGTGAATATGGCAACCGGACACCAAACAATGGCGTCCGGCTATGCCATAGACGGAAGCCTAGTGGGTCCTGACAATGTCAGGACCCACTATGCTTGCTGTCAGTGAGTAGCTGACAGTTCTAATACACTGCACTACGCATGTAGTGCAGTGTATTAGAATTGCGATCAGGGCCTCCTGCCCTCAAGTCCCCTAGTGGGACAATTAATACAGTAAAAAAAAAAGTTAAAAAAAGATGTGTAAAAATAAGAAAATGAAAGTTTTAAAAGTATTAAAAGTAAAAATCCCCCTTTTTCCCTTATCAGTCATTTATTATTAATAAAAATATATAAACAAACAAATAAACTATACATAATTTGTATCGCCGCGTCCGTAACGGCCTGAACTACAAAATTATTTCATTATTTATCCCGCACGGTGAACGCTGTAAAAGAAAATCATAATAAACCGAACCACAATCACAATTGTTTGGTCACTTCACCTCCCAAAAAATGGAATAAAAAGAGATCAAAAAGTCGCATGTACCGAAAAATTGTACTTATTGAAACTACAGTTCGTTACGCAAAAAATAAGTCCTCGCACGACTTTATTGATTGAAAAATAAAAACGTTATGGCTCTTAGAATAAGGTAACACAAAAAGTGAATGATTGTTTACAAAACGTATTTTATTGTGCAAACGCCATAAGACATAAAAAAAAACTATAAACATCTGGTATCAACGTAATCGTATCGCCCCGCAGAATAAAGTGAATATGTCATTTATAGCGCACGGTGCACGCAGTAAAAAAAAAGAATACAAAAACAATAGTAGAATTGCTGAGTATTAGTCACCACGCCACCTAAAAATAGAATAAAAACGGATGCACCCCAAGAAAACTACAATGGATTCCTCAAGGGGTCTAGTTTCCAAATTGGGGTCACTTTTGGGGGGTTCCCAATGTTTTGGCACCACAAGACCTCTTCAAACCGGACATGGTGCCTAATAAAAAAGAGGCCTCAAAATCCACTAGGTGCTCCTTTGCTTCGGAGGCCGGGGCTTCAGTCCATTACCGCACTAGGGCCACATGTGGGATATTTCTCAAAACTGCAGAATCTGGGCAATAAGTATTTAGTTGTGTTTCTCTGATAAATCCTTTTGTGTTATAAAAAAAATGGTATAAAGAGGATTTTCTGACAAAAAAAAAATGTAAATTTCACCTCTACTTTGCTCTAAATTTCTGTGAAACACCTAAAGGGTTCATAAACTTTCTAAATGCTGTTGTGAATACTTTGAGGGGTCTAGTTTCTAAAATGGGGTATTTGATAGGGGTTTCTAATATATGGGCCCCTCAAAGCAACTTCAGAACTGAACTGGAACCTAAAAAAATAAATAAATTAGGCAATACTTTGCTTCTTACATTATACTGATATATACTGACTCCGAGATGACCCCAGTTTTGACCGTTTGTATAAATGGAGACCCCTATTAGTCCGTTTCAGTGCCCGGTTTTCCCAAGCATTCACCCCCGAGAAGTGTATTTCTATTGATGAGTCCTTGGTAGATTTTAAAGGGAGGGTTCAATTCCGCCAGTACCTGCCACATGATAACAGCCACATGTAGGGTATTGACGTACCCGTGAGAACCCACATTACAGTTTATGGGGTGTATGTCTCCGGTCAAAATGCTCACTACACCTCTAGATGAATGCCTCAAGGGTGTAGTTTTTAAAACGGAGTCACTTCTTGGGGGTTTCAACTGTACTGGTACCTCAAGGGCTTCTGCATACATGACTTCGCACCAAAAAATCCCCAGTAGGCCAAATGGTGGTCCTTTCCTTCTGAGCCCTTCCATGGACCCAAACGGCAGTTTATCACCACAAATGGGGTACTGCCACACTCAGGACAAATTGCGCAACAGAATGGGGTATTTTATTTCTTGTGAAAATAAGAAATTTTCAGCCAAAACTACATATTATTGGAAAAAAATAATTTTGTTTTAATTCCCAGCCCAATTCAAATAAGTTCTGTGAAAAAACTGTGTGGTCAAAATGGTCACAACACCCATAAATGAATTCCTTGAGGGGTGTAGTATCCAAAATGGGGTCACTTCTGGTGGGTTTCCATTGCTTTGATACCTCTGGGACTCTGCAAATGCGACATGGCACCTGAAAACCAATCCAGCAAAATCTGGACTCCAACAAACACATAGCGCTCCTTTCCTTCCATGTCCCCAAACGGCAGTTTATCACCACAAATGGGGTATTGCCGCACTCAGGACAAATTGGGCAACAAAATGGGGTATTTTGTTCCCTGTGAAAATAGGAAATTTTGATCACAAATGACATCTTATTGGAAAAAATGATTTTTTTTTTTATTTCACAGCCCAATTAAAATAGGTGCTGTGAAAAAACTGTATGGTCAAAATGATAACAACAACCATTAATGAATTCCTTGAGGTGTGTCGTTTCCAAAATGGGGTCACTATTGGGGAATTCCTACTGTTTTGGCACCTCAACACCTCTTCAAACCTGGCATGATGCCTAAAATATATTCTATTAAAAAAGAGGCCTCAAAATGCACTAGGTGCTTCTTTGCTTCTGGGGCTTGTGTTTTAGTCCACGAGCATACTAGAGCCACATGTGGGACATTTCTAAAAACTGCAGAATCTGGACAATACATATTTAGTAGTGTTTCTCTGGTAAAACCTTCTGTGTTACACCCAAAAAATTGAATAATATTGAAATTCAGCAAGATAAATGAAATTTGCAAATTTCACCTCCACTTTGCTTTAATTCTTGTGAAATGCCTGGAGGGTTAAAAAACTTTCTAAATGCTGTTTTGAATACTTTGAGGGGTCTAGTTTTTAAAATGGGGTGTTTTATCGGGGTTTCTAATACATAGGCCCCTCAAAGCCACTTCAGAACTGAACAGGTACCTTAAAAAAAAGGCTTTTGAAATTTTCTTAAAAAAAAGAGAAATTGCTGTTTATGTTCTAAGCCTTGTAACGTCCAAGAAAAATAAAATAATGTTCAAAAAACGATGCCAATCTAAAGTAGACATATGGGAAATGTGAACTAGTAACTATTTTTGGTGGTATAACCATCTGTTTTACAAGCAGATGCATTTAAATTCTGAAAAATGCTATTTTTTCTTACAATTTTGCAATTTTTCACCAATAAACACTGAATATATCGACCAAATATTACCACGAACATGTCACGAGAAAACAATCAGAATCGCTTGGATAGGTTTAAGCATTCCGACGTTATTACCACATAAAGTGAAATATGTCAGATTTCAAAAATGGGCTCTGAGCCTTAAGGCCCAAACTAGGCTGCGTCCTTAAGGGGTTAACGACACATGCAGAGATGCTATACGGCAGCTACAATGCATAGTAGTCAATGAACAGCTCCCGTCTATTGTATCTGCTCTCTGGCTCTGTACTGCGCAGATGCAGGTCAGAGTCACACAGCAGAGCAGCTGTTTGCAGGGAGATAGCAGGTGCCATCATGAAGACCAGCTGTACTGCAGGTAAGGTGTGTGTCTGTCTGTCCCCTTTCTCTCACAGACCGCCGCTTTCGTGACACCACGTGCTTTTCTGTTTACAAACATCCAAACGGAGTGTCATAATGAAGGCGGCTGCGCAAAAACCTCGCAGCCGCGCATCATATGATGCTGCCACAAGGAGCTGTAATGGCGGTGGGTGGCTCTGACACCCGCCTCCGCCGTCGGGTCATCTCAGGACAGAGGGGGTGTCCGGATTGGAGACACAGTGCCGCACCTGTCCTCAGGTTGTGTCTGGTATTGCAGTTCACCTCCATTGAAGTGAATAGGACAGAGCTGTAATACCTGTAATACCACACACGACCTGAGGACAGGTGCAGCGCCATGTTTTCCTGGACGACCCCCTTAAGACTTTTCCTGTGTGTGTGTGCGTGTGTGTCAGAGTGGAGTGTGCACGGGCACCGCTGATACTCCATAGCCGCTTATCAGCTGTTTTTAAGAATGAGCGGCGAGCACCCCCCCCCCTCCCACGTAAAATGCACAAAAAAAAAAAATGGGTCAAATACACGGCGTGTGAACCGGTCAACTGAAAAGTCATGACTAGCCTAAGTAGAGTCATGTGCTAATTAACCATGTTAACCTATTATTCCCCTTTCCCTTCCAATAAAGACACGTGACAACCGAGGTTGGATGTGAAATGGCCACAGCATCCGTTTATTAACTGACATTATTTTAAAGGCAATTTAATCCGAAACATTCGGATAACTCCTTTAGGAATTCGACCAGAGAATTCCTACTATAATTCACATGACCCAACATGGGTCAGAATCATAAATAACAATTAACATTTTTAACACTAAACAGAGCAGGGGAAGTCCTTGAAGCCATTTTTCCGATTTCCTTTTAATTAGCCATCTGCAAACCACCACCAACTATTTACCTCCAGCCGTAAACCAGCTCGGAGGCACCGCTCATCCCTGCAGATGGCTCCAACCACCAGAAGACCACTTCAAAGGGATAACACCCTATGAAGTCTTCAAATGATCTACCGTTTTGGGGGACGCATACCCCCGATGCGACCCCCCCCACCATTTTGTACTGACCAACCTCAAGGACTCCCCCTGCCACAGCGAAACAGGCCTTGACCACCTTAAGCCTGTGAGTCCCTCCAAACCACCAGCGCCCTCTCAATTCCTTCTGCTAAGGCCAGGCTCCACAAATCAATTCCAACTTCGGTCAAATGTACCCCATCACTCCTCCAATAATTTCCGACTCCTGACTCCAAGTCCCTGTGTCGAACACAAATGCCCCCGTTCTTGGCAACAAAACATGACACCGCCCGGTTTACCTTAATGCGGGCTTTGTTAACCCTCTCGACTGATCTCGCTAAACGCCAAAACTTCCTCGGAACTATGTCCGATCAAACAATCACTAGGTGAGGATAAGATGCCCATAAACACGATAAATCGTGTTTAATATCCCGAACTAACTCCCGAAACGGGCGCACCCCTTGTTCATTCCCCCCCACATGTAACACCAGAACCTCCGGAACCCTATCTAACTGAGAGTATGTTTGAAACTCGGTCAGTACCCGGCTCCATAACATACCTCGGAATCCCAGCCAGTGTAAAACCGCATCGTGCCACTGAATGCGAAGCTGGCGGCCATCTGGGCGAACGTCCGCCCGCAGTGCCCCCCAGTGCACAAAAGAGTGTCCTAAAACCCACACTAAACAAGGGCGATGATCTGAAAAGAAAGAACAAGCACCTCACATGAAAACAATCAAAGCAAAATTACCCACTCACAACAAATGAGGGCGCACATAAGTCCGAAACCTATTGGACTCCCACCGGCCAATGCGACGCACACCCTCATCATCCAACCCCCAACGCCCCGCTTCAGTAGCAGCACCGATCCTGAATGAGTGAGAAGAGTAATATCCCTGCCCCACGCCAACCTCAGCCAAGCATTTTTTAAATACAGCACCAAATTGATACCTGGACAAAAACTAGCCATTCTCATGACGGAGCAATGGCGACTCAGGCACCCCACCCCGTGGCTTAAAAGCAACCATACAAGCAACCGGACACATCGCCGCCCCCGGGAGGGCAAACAACACTATCCGCTTACCCTGGCCCACTTGGACTGCCGCAAAAACAACTCGAGTCTATCCCCATACAGACCCACATCCTCCTGTCGAAATCCCCCAGCCCTCTCCGCACTAGGAGAAACCAACTCCCCGATTCTGAGTGCTCCAAAAAATGCGAGGGAAAAAGCGAAACGAAACAACTCTACCTCATAAGGTGAATTACAAACAGCCCCCAGTGATGCGCCCAACGAACCAAGGAGGGTAAATGAAACGGGTCGCCTCTGTTCTGCTTCAGCCCTGCCGCGACGCAAACCTTTCAAAGCTTGCCTTACTAAAAAATGCTTGGACACATCCTAGAAACCCCGTAATTTAAATCCAAACGCCAAACCAGCAACAAAACGATTCACTTTAGCCAGGGAAAACCATGACTCCCAAGCATCCCCCAACCAGTGCAACAATGCTACCAACCTGTCTTGCTCCGTTCTGACGTTACCCAACACTCTTACCCACTCCTCCCACTGCTGCCAACAAGCCAAATAAGCTCTCCAAGTCACACTAGCCAGAGACCGCTCAATCAACCGTTCCACGGGACCGAAATCAGATCCCAGAGATGTTCCGGGCAAGCCAAACCGAACAGCTCCGCTCCCGGTGCCAATTGACGAAAAAGATCCCACTGCGAGCGAGAAAGAGCATCAGCAATACAATTGGAAACCACTGGTACATGCACCGCAACTACACACGTGTTTAAAGACAAGCACACCAAAACTAGGTGACGCAACAACTGAACCACAGGTGGAGAAGATGCTGATAAGTTGTTAATTGCTAACACCACCCCCATGTTATCGCAGTGGACACGAACATTTTTATCCCTGAGCCTGTCCCCTCAAATGGTCACCGCAACCACAATGGGAAACAGCTCGAGCAGGGCCAGATTTCGCGTAAGACCACTGATCACCCAGCTGTCCGGCCAGTTCCCCGCACACCATTGACCTCCTGCATATGCGCCAAAACCACCGGACCCCGCCGCGCCAGTAAACAGCTCCAACTCGCCCATATCCTGTACCGGTGACATCCACAGCGATTTACCGTTATATTGCCCGAGAAACGCATCCCAGACCTGCAGATCCGCTCTGTGATCCAAACCAATCCTCACAAAATGGTGGGACCCCGGATACCCGCCGTCGCTGCCGCCAATTGCCTACTAAAAATTCTACCCATTGGCATAATCCGAAAGGCAAAGTTCAACTTCCCCAGCAGCGACTGGAGATTGCGCAAAGTGATCTTCTTCAATCGGCAAGCCCGCCTTACCTCCTGCCGCAATGGCAGTAATTTATCCTCAGGAAGCCTGCACTTCATTGCAACTGAATCAATTTCGATCCCTAAAAAAACAAATGGTAGAGACCGGGCCCTCCGTTTTACCAGGCGCCAGCGGGATTCCAAAATCCATCGCAACCTTCTGCAATGAATACAATACGTTACCGCAAACGGGGGAACCGCTAGGGCCGACGCACAAAAAATCATCAAGATAATGTATTAATGAATCCACCCCAGCTACGCCCTTCGTCACCCATTCCACGAAACTACTAAATGCCTCGAAGTATGCGCAAGAAAAAGAGCACCCCATTGGAAGACACCTATCGACATAAAACCCACCGTTCCAGAAGCAACCCAACAGCCGTTGGCTCTCTGGATGTACCGGCAGCAACCGAAAAGCCGCCTCGATGTCAGTCTTTTCCAACAACGCCCCGGGCCCCGCCTCCCGCACTAACGCCACCGCTTTGTCGAATGCTGTGTAAACAACCGAGCATAAGTCGTGATCTATCCCGTCATTCACGGACGATCCCCTGGGAAAAGACAAATGCTGAATCAGACGGAATTTATGAGGCTCCCGCTTTGGCACAACTCCCAAGGGGGATACCACTAGATTCTCTATCGGCGGCTCGGCAAAACGCCCGGCCATGCGACCCAACGACACTTCTTTCAAAAGCTTTTCCGAAACGACCGCCGTGTGCAAATAAGCCGATTTAAGGTTGCGTCGTGTAACCGGAACCTCATGTGGAGGAGGGGGGATAACAAAACCAAACAAAAACCCTTCGTAAATTAACCTGGCTGCAACTCTATTCGGATATTCACTTAGATACGGGGCCATCCTTTCCACCCTCACCGGCGACCGCCCCTTGACCAACGGCAGAAGACTGAGGGCCCGACCGCCTACCTTTTCGCATGCATTTTGCGGCCCCATGTGAGGACCCGTTGCACTCCGAACAGACATTCTTAAATTTACACGTGGCACCGAACTTACATTGGCCATCGTTGAATTGCCAGCAGAATCCCAACTTTGACCAAGAGCCCTGTCCGGACTGACTAGACTGACCACCTTGGCCAACGCTCCCGGGAAAGGACTGCTTAACCGGGGCCGTAACTCGTAATCACAGCGCAATATCCTTTTGATCCCACCTGATCGCCGGCTGGACCGCCTTCCGCTGGCGAAATTGCTCGTCATACCGCAACCACGCCTGACCCCCGTACGCCCGATAGGCCTCCCCGATGGCATCAAAATAACAAAACAACGCCGAGCAATTTTCCGACGCCTTTTCTCCGATCACGCTTGCCAAAATAGCAAAAGCTTGCGACCAATTGACAAACGTCTGCGGGATAAGCCTATACCGCCGACGTTCCTCTTCCTCCTTCTTACTCTCATCCCGCTTGCCCTTATCCAAATTGAATTTAGCAAGCGGCAGAAGAGAAAAAATTTCCACGTACTCGTCCTTCCAAATCCGCTCACGGACCTCCTGCTTAAGGTGAGCCCCTAAAGGGCCCTCAAAACAGACATAAACCTCGCCCCGAGCACGATCATCAAGCCGAATTCTATCCCCATCCGTCGGCGCCTCGGTTTGGACAGACACTGCTACCGCGTCTTTGGCCACCCCCGGAACGTCACCACCCACGGACCGCGACTGTACCTCCCGAGGACCCTTCCCAAACCACTACCGGGGACCCCGCCGAAACTACAGACGCCGCTGCCCTATCTAAGCGCCTGACTAACTCGCGCAAACAACCCACTAAATCTGATAAGCCATCGCGCCCGACAACGCCACCGACAGCCGACACCTCCGCGCTCGCTGCCCCACCCCCAACACCCGACATGAAAATTGCTGGATATGGTAGAGTAGGAGTTATACACTCACCAGGCTGCCCAGGCGCTGTGTTCCCGTCAGCCGGAAAATTCTGACCGCGTTGCGACCCATCTAGCTCTCCATTTTCCAGATCCTCTCTTGCTGCCGATTGGTACTCGCACCGACATCTCCGACACGGGGATCCCGGCACGCTGGCAGAGGGGCCGACAACCTGCCGCCTGACCGCAGGGACCCAGACTTCTGACCGAACCTGTTGCCGCGTCGTCGTTGCCGATCTTGACGTCCTCACCGATGCTCTCGAGGAAGCCTGCCCCCTGGCCGGAACATCACCATGCGGGGCGGCCGTGGACTGCATTCCGAAAACTGCATCTGAAGGTGGAGGCGTGACAGGGAGCCCTGCCTGCGACTCCCTGGGGATTCCTGCCAGGATGCAGGCCCTGGGAGGAGGCGCCCGTCCCAGCAGCCTGGCCTGCAGCATCCTTATAAGGGCCCCCCCTGCAACGCCGGGCCCGCGGGGCCACATCCGGACTCAACCGTTCAGGTGGGCGGGTTCTCCGGGAGCGGCGGGGTGACCGAGCCTGAGCCACCGCCGCTCCCGCTGACGCCCTCTGCTTTATCGGAGCAGGGGCAGTAATCATCATCTCTCCCCCCACCACCCTGTCACCAGCGTCTGAGAGGGGGGCGGGGGAGGGGAGCGCATCCATGCGGGCCGCCGACACAGAGCGCCGGGCTCGGCACGAAGACGGGCCCGCCTGAGGAATCCGGGCCAGCGTCGCCACTGTCTCCTCCAGCCAGCCCGGATCGTGGTACGCAGCTGCTGCCCGCAGCTGCTCAAGCAGCAGGACCGGAGACGCCATCAGGTAAGCAAGAAGGGGAGCTGACTACTTTACTTGTTGTTCCTCCCACTGCTTCCGGCTCAATGCCGAAAACAGCGGGAGGAACAGATAACACCCCCGGCTCCTCCCCTCTCCATCTCCTCCCTCTCCCTGCCTCAACTAACCCTCTCTTTTCTATTGGCTGACCCTCCCTCCGTGCTGCCGTCCAGCCTCTTCTTTCCCTTCACTTTCATCATTCTGAGGCCAGGTTTACACGAGCGTGTGCATTTTGCGCACACAAAAAACGTGCGCACCCCGGACAGCTGTCCGTGTGTCAGCCCCGTATGATGCGCGGCTGCATGCTTTTCACGAAGCCGCCATTATTATGATACTCCATTTGGATGTTTGTAGCACGGCGTGCTTTTCTGTTTTCATTCATCCTTTACAGTGCTGTTGCGCGAATCACGCGCGTCCCACGGAAGTGCTTCCATGTGACATGCGCGGCCCCATAGACTAATATAGGTCTCTGCGACGCGCGTGAAAATCACGGACATATAACACGCTCGTGTAAATGAGCCCTAAGGGTATGTTCACACGAAATGTTTTTAGCTGAAAAATCGGAAGCAGAACGCCTACAAGCATCTACCCATTGGTTTTAATGGGAAATACGGCGTTCTGTACCGACAGGGTGTTTTTTACGTGGTCGTTTTCCAAAACCGGCACGTAAAAAGACGCCCACCAAAATGAAGTGCACATCACTTCTTGGGACGTTTTTGGAGCAGTTTTTCATTGACTTTATAGAAAAACAGCTCCAAAAACGGCTGTTAAAAAACGCAAGTTTGATTAAAAAATGGCTGAAAATCAGGAAAATTCCGCTACACATTCTCTTTAAATTTAAACAGAGTGCTTCTCTAAGGTTCATCACCCCCTCCCTCATGGTAAACAATGTAATTGTCCATTTGACCAAGGCTAATTGATCTGCTTCTTACAAGAGTAATAAAACATTTAATTCAAGAACACAACATAGAATTGCTTCAAGACAGCTGCTGACATATTACTTTTTACTTATTAATCTCAAGATGGATGCTTCAGGCCAAAAGATGAATTCCAATGATCCAAAATTGGCGACTACCATACAAGATGGAGTCCATGCAAAATGCTATCCTTTAAACATTCTAATCACTTTCACATTTCCCAACTTTTGTTTATATGAGGATATTTTGCCAGGTACTTAAAGGAGGCCTTATCTCCCCTTGAGGACTTACCTAACCTTTTCACCTCATCTCCTGGACATGTCAACCAAATTCCTTCCCATAATTGTTTCACTCATAGGGTACACTTGATCAAAAGATCCAGGATGGGGGGGTAATCATTTTAGCTTTTGCTGCGAAGTGTTGCAAGAGTTTTGTCAGGCCTCAAAATATGAGCCTCAGAAGCAAATATGATGCAATACATAATAAAATAACCTGCAGGACACTCTGGAGCAACCCATTCCCCAACTGTAATGGCAGGAAGGAGGTGAAGGGAAAGTGAGCCCTAATCTACCCACCGCCCTGTCCCTGCCTACTTGCAACGACCCGCCCTAGGCGACGGGGTACAACTGGGCGGCGGTCCCTACGCTGTCTAAGTGCACGGGAGAACAAACAGGGAACACGCAAGGGAAGGGGCAGTAGCCCACGGAACGCCGCGAGGAAACGGAGCGGTGAATGAATAGTCAGGACCAGGATGAAGTGGAGTATACCAACGTGAGCACGGAGAAGGAAGCAAGCCAGGGGCAAAGCGAAGCAGGTTAAGCGGAACTGCAGCAAGGCAGAAGCATGGCAGAAGCAGGCTGGAGCAAGCAGCAGTGGGGCCAGGAATCCAGAAGAATTACAAGCACTGAGGAAGAGAACACGGCAGGTAATAAAGGACAGGGGGCGGAGCTAACTCCGACTGACCAGGCCGCGATAGGCTCTCCCACTCCTGAGCCTGCCACCCTGGTTGGTGGGAGACGGTGTCAGTCTAACAGGTCTGGCCTCAGGTGTGGATTGATTAATCCCAGGAGTATACCTAGACGTAGTACCTGGCAGATCCCTAACACCAACACCCTTTAACCAGTTAAAGCTGAGAAAATAAAGGAAGAGTTCAGGAAAGCCAATTCTAAAGATGATTGGAACCTGGAGTGGCCAGATTGGTTGTCATGGCTCAATCCCTCTATCTACAGTCATACTTGTCCTGCATAATGCCAAAAAGGTCTATATAATGGCAAGAGGCTGTATGAACTACTTGGCACATGCACACCCCACCTTGGGCAGCATTGAAAACATTAAACACAATCTGTAACAGTGTCCAATCTGTCACCCACTTTCTCTATATTATGAGCATTCTTTACTGTTTAAACCTACTAATATTGGCAGTAATCCAAACGTCTCCTCCACGGTACTTGTATTGGTCATAATTGTCACACTGTCACTGTCCTAATGGGACTTTTATCCCTGCAGATATAACTGGTCGTGGGCAGCATCTTCCTCAAACCTAAAGACACCCAGGTAACAATCTCCGGGTTCTCATTGCTGCCATGTACTTCTTACTTATGAGTGACAACAACCAGTGACCTTCACCACACACCTCCACATAAAACTCCTCAGATTGTAATTTTTTACACACCTTATAATTATAAACCTCAGACAATATAAACAATAGGACCTCAACTAATAAAATAATACCATCACCAATCTCATGCTATCACCCCTCAGGTTTTGGGTCCCATCAGTTCATTGACAAGTCCTGTACACCATCGTACTCTTCTTCTGTATTCTGCTCTTCACTGACTGTTGCCCTTAGGGTAACCCACACAATTGTGTAGTCAGGCTGTACGGTGGTGTCCTGTGGGGGATTTATTATTACCCTCCTCCTGGTCACTTATTAAAACACTTGGATACTGCTGACGGATTCACTCAGGTCTTTGCTTTACTTTGATCTTTGCTGATGTCATCAGGACTTGGTTTGGTCCTTCTCATCTGTCAGACACACCGTCTCCTTTAGTATACATCACCGGGCTGTACTGTGAGCCTGGGGTGAGATCCCACGTGGACGGATTAGTGGAGTTTTATTATGACTACCACAAACCCTCCGCATCTGTCCTCTTCCTCCAGTAAGTTACTTGTCTGCACGGCTGCTTAGAATTGTGACACTGCCGTCAGTTCATGACAAACGCGTTGTATTGGCTCAGGCTGCGCATGCCGCATCTCAGTGATGGAGTTCATTATATTAAAGGGAAATTTTTTTATATATTTTTTCCGTTAAACAGTTAGTAAACACATGATTAGACATTGTTATAATTTTTTTAATGTTTTTACAAGTCAGGAAATATTATAATTTAGATTCCAATTTATAACATTTCCCTGTGCTGGTCACTAGAGGGAGCAATTCCCAAAATTGCAGCATTGGCATGTGGTAAAGCAATCACATTGCTTTATGCTGCAAATTTGGTGAAAACACACTCGCTCTAGTGAGCTCACAGAATCCCTCTTCCCTTATCCTGGCTAGTGCCAGGAGAAAGGGGGGGATTGAATGTTCAAACCTCATACACTGTATGCCGCCATTTTTTGAGTGTACATACAGTGGTAATCACACACTAAAACACGAACATACACAGACATAACTTACCTGCTCCTGCCGCCGCCGCTCCCTCCGGTCCGTCCGCTCCATCTGCTCCCTCCGCTCCTAGTGCTTGCTTCAAAACACATGTCCGGAAGCCACGACCGGAAGTAGTCATCTTACTGTCCGGCCGCGGCTTCCGGTCCACAAGAAAATGGCGCCGGATGTCGCTCGGCCGAAGACCTTCCATTTGGACGTGTGGGAGCGGCTCCCGTTCACATTCTCTATGGGGATGTATGTGCCGTATTCCATCTCTGTATGTGTCGTTAATCGACACATACAGAGATGAAAAAAAGATGGCAGCCCCATAGTGAAGAAAAAGTTATAAAAAAAAAGTAAAAACACAAACACACAAATAAATAAAAAAAATTTTTAATAAAACACTAAAAGCAAATTGATCTAAAATATTTTTTTTTCGCGACACCCTTCCTTTAAAAGTCTTTTAGTTCATATTTACTAGCACTTGCTGGGGACTCAACCCTTGTCAATTGTAAAAATATATGCTAATTTGGTGATAACATCATCCGCTAACACTATAAGGCTGGGTTCACACGACCTATTTTCAGACGTAAACTAGGCGTATTATGCCTCGTTTTATGTCTGAAAATAGGGCTACAATACGTCGGCAAACATCTGCCCATTCATATGAATGGGTTTGCCGACGTACTGTGCAGACAACCTGTCATTTACGCGTCGTCGTTTGACAGCTGTCAAACGACGACGCGTAAAAATACAGCCTAGTCAAAAGAAGTTCAGGGCACTTCTTTCAGACGTAATTTGAGCCGTTCTTCATTGAACTCAATGAAGCACAGCTCAAAATTTACGGCTGTCAGAGAAGCCTCGCAAAATGCGAGGAGCAGCATTTACGTCTGAAACGAGGCAGCTGTTTTCTCCTGAAAACAGTCAGTCTTTTTAGACGTAAATGCCTGCTATCGTGTGCACATACCCTAAAAGTACATACAATGACAGGTCCTTAACCCCTTCAGGACCCAGCCTGTTTTGGCCTTCAGGACCAAGCCAATTTTTTCAAATCTGACATGTGTTACTTAATGTGGTAATAACGTTGGAATGCTTTTACCTATTCAAGCGATTCTGAGATTGTTTTCTCGTGATATGTTGTACTTAATGTTAGTGAAAAAATTTTGGCGATAATTTTGGTATTTATTTCTGAAAAACACCACAATTTAGAAAAAATGTGCAAAAATTTGCATTTTTCTAAATTTAAACGTATCTGCTTGTAAAACAGATAGTAATACACAACAAAATAGTTACTAGTTAACATTTCCCATATGTCTACTTTATGTTTGCATCGTTTTTTGAACGTCCTTTTATTTTTCTAGGACGTTACAAGGCTTAGAACTTTAGCAGCAATTTCTCATATTTTAAAGAAAATTTCAAAAGGCTATTTTTTCAGGGACCAGTTGAGTTCTGAGGTGGCTTTGAGGGCCTTATATATTAGAAAATCCTCAGAAGTCACCCCATTTTGAAAACTGCACCCCTCAAGGTATTCGAATCAGCATTC
This sequence comes from Rhinoderma darwinii, assembly GCF_050947455.1. Taxonomy (NCBI): domain Eukaryota; kingdom Metazoa; phylum Chordata; class Amphibia; order Anura; family Rhinodermatidae; genus Rhinoderma; species Rhinoderma darwinii. The sequence goes on from NW_027464224.1 coordinate 48,307, forward strand.
ACAAAGTGTTTTAACCCTTTAGGCGTTTCACAGAAATTAAAGCAAAGTAGAGGTGAAATTTACAAATTTTATTTTTTTTGCCGAAATTCATTTCTAATAATTTTTTTTTTTTGTAACACAGAAGGTTTTACCAGAGAAATGCAATATTTATTGCCCAGATTCTGCAGTTTTTAGAAATATCCCACATATGGCCCTAGTGTGATAATGGACTGAAGCACTGGCCTAAGAAGCAAAGGAGCACCCAGTGGATTTTGGGCCTCCTTTTTTTTAGAATTTATTTTAGGCACCATGTCAGGTTTGAAGAGGTCTTGTGGTGCCAAAACAGTGGAAACCCCCCAAAAGTTACCCCATTTTGGAAACTACACCCCTCAAGGAATTTATCTATGTGTATAGTTAGCATTTTGACCGCACAGGTTTTCGCTAAATTTATCAGAATTAGTCTGTAAAAATGAAAATCTACTTTTTACTGGAAAAACATAGAAATTTTTTATATTTACAAGAAATAATAAAGAAAATGCACCCCAACATATGTAAAGCAATGTCTCCCAATTACGGTAATATCCCATATGTGGTAATAAACTGCTGATTGGACCCACAGCAAAGCTCAGAAGGGAAGGAGCGCCATTTGGATTTTGGAGCACGGATTTTGCTGGATTGGTTTTCGGTTCCATGTCGCGTTTGCAACACCCTGGAGGGACCAAAACAGGGGAAACCCTCCAAAAGTGACCCCATTTTGAAAACTACACCTATCAAGGAATTTATCTAGGGGTATAGTTAGCATTTTGACAACACAGGTTTTTCGCTAAATATATTGGAATTAGTCTAAAAATGAAAATCTACTTTTTTTCTGAAAAAACATAGAAATTTGTAATATTTACGAGGAATAATGAAGAATATCACCCCAACATTTGTAAAGCAATGTCTCCTGATTACAGCAATATCCCATATGTGGTAATAAACTGCTGATTGGACCCACAGCAGCGCTCTGAAGGGAAGGAGTGCCATTTGGATTTTGGAGCACGGATTTTGCTGGATTGGTTTTCGGTGCCATGTCGCGTTTGCAACGCCCTGGAGAGATCAAAACAGTGGAAACGCCCCAAAAGTTACCCCATTTTGGAAACTACACCTCTCAAGGAATTTATCTAGGGGTATAGTTAGCATTTTGACTACACAGGTTTTTTGCAGAATTTAGTGGAATTAGGCAGTGAAAATGAAAATCAACTTTTTTTCTGAAAAAGCATAGAAATTGTAAATTTTTACAAGAAATAAAGGAAAAAGGAACCACAACATTTGTAAAGCATTTTCTCCTGATTATGTCAATACCCCATATGTGGTAATAAACTGCTGATTGGACCCATGGCAGCGATCAGAAGGGAAATAGCGCCATTTGGATTTTGGAGCACGGATTTTGCTGGATTATTTTTCGGTGCCATGCCGCCTTTGCAACGCCCTGGAGGGACCAAAACAGTGGAAGCCCCCCAAGTTACCCCATTTTGGAAACACCCCTCAAGGAATTTTTATAGGGGTATAGTGAGAATTTAGACTCCACGGGTCTTTTGAGAAAATTAATATCACAATTTTTTTCCACTAAAATGTTGAATTTTCTCATTTTCACAAGGGATAAAGGAGAAATAAACAACCAATTTTTGTAAAGCTATTTCTCCCGGGTACGGAAATACCCCACATGTGGTCATACATTTTTTTCATTAGAAATGAATTAACCCTTTCAGGACTGATCCATTTTTTGCTTTCTTATTTTCGTTTTTCACTACCCGCCTTCCAAGAGCCATAACTTTTTTCTTTTTCCGTCAGTACTCTGATGTTAGACCTTATTTCCTGCGGGAGGAATTGTAGTTTCTATTGATACCATTTAAAGTGCCATAAAAAGTACTGGGAAACTGAAAAAAAATAGGAAAATATAGGAATATAGGAAAAAAATCTGATTCCATTTTTTGGGGTTTTCGTTTTTACAGCTTTCGACGTGCGGTAAAAACGAAAACTACATCGATTTTGGCGGTTTAAATTATTTAAGTTTTTTACGGTGTTCACCGTGCAAGTTAAATAATGGTATATTGTAATAGTTCGGCCTTTTACGGACGTAGCGATATCAATTCTGTTTATTTTTTTACATTACTTTTGAAGAAAAATGGGAAAAGGTTTTTTTTTAACTTTAAACTTTTTTCTTTCTCACTACTAATAACTTTAATTCTTCTACACATTTTATTAGTCCTCTTAGGGGACTTGTACCAGCGATCATTGGATCCGCGGGTACAATATGCTGCAATACTAATGTATTGCAGTATATTGTTATTTTTACAGACTCCTGTAACAGCGCGATCGCTGTTCCTGTCTGTTAGACCCAGGTGTCAGCTGTAATACACAGCTGACACCCGCAGTGTATGGAGCGGGCTCAGCACGTGAGCCCGCTCCATACATCACCCCCGCACCATGACGTGCTATTAAGTCATAGTGCTCAAAGGGGTTAATGCACAGCGGGTGGTGTGAATATTGCAATTTTCCACTGATATGCCATTTTAGTGCATAATATGTCGTGCCCAGTTTGTGCCCCTGAAGACAAATACCTCATAAAGCGTTAAGCGGGTTCTCCCGGGTATGGTGATGCCATATATGTGGGCACAAACGGCTGTTTGGGCACGCTGCAGGGCTCAGAAGGGAGGGACGCCATTTTGCTTTTGGAGCGCAGATTTTGCTTGGTAGTAGTTCTGTTTTGGGTTTTGCTGGTATTTCAGTTTAGAATGTGGGGGCATATGTAATCTGTGCGGAGAACATCAGGGCATAATAAGAGGGTATAAAAATGCGGTAAATAAATAATAATTCATAGATGTGTGGTCAGTGTCGCACTGATAATTGGTGTCTGATGTTACCCGCTTTTAGAAAACACTGCACATTTTGCATCGCCATATTCCTGGGAGCCAGAACGTCTTTATTTTTTCACCACCGGAGCCGTGTGAGGGCTTATTTGTTGTGGGACAATCTGTACCTTTCATTGGTACCATTTTGGGGTACATGTGATTTTTTTGATCACTTTTTATTACATTTTTTTGCAAGCCGGGTGACCAAAAACAAGCAATTCTGACAATGTTTTTTAGTTTATTTTTTTGCGGCGTTCACCGTGCACTATAAATGACCATTATATTTTATTCTGCGGGTCTGTACGATTACGGCGATACCATATGTATATAGGATTTTTTGTTATGTTTTGCAGCGTTTGCGCAATAACATCACTTTTTTATAAAATAATTTATTTTCTGTCACCATATTCTGAGAGCCGTAACTTTTTTATTTTTCAGTCAAAAAAGCTGTGTAAAAGCTTGTTTTTTTGCGGGACGGGTTGTAGTTTTTATCGGTATTATTTTCGGGTACATGCGACTTTTTGATCACTTTTTATTCTCTATTTTGGGAGGGGTGGTGACAAAAAAATAGCGATTCTGGTGTCGTTTTTTATTGATTTTTTTTGGGGTGTTCATCGTGCGGGAAAAATAACATTATAGTTTTATAGTTGGGGTCGTTATGAACGCGGTGATACCAGATATGTGTAATTTTTGTTAACGTGTTCATTTTTTTCCTATAATGAAAGACTTATTATAGGAAAAAAATGCAGTGTTTGTTTATATAACTTATAACTTTTATTTTTACACTTTTTTTAAAACATTTTTATTATCTTTTTTTTTACTTTTTTCACTTGTCCCACTAGGGGACACTTAGACTTGCAGCTCTGATCCCTGCTAGAGTACATTACACTACACACGTAGTGTAATGTACTCTGTCATTGTGACGTGACAGTCACACTGACAGGAAGCCTCGGAGGACCGGCAGGAGGCTGCTCCTCCGGGGCTTCCGTACATGGCAACCCGGAGGTCATTGTCTGACCTCCGATTGCCGTGACAAGCATCGGTAGCCCCCACAATCACTTTGTGGGGGCTTCCGATGTGCTTCAAACCACTTAAATGCGGCGACGGCAATCCGTCGCCGCATTTATGGGGTTAATTGCTGAAATCAGCGGCGATGGTCTGTTGACCGGCAAGGCTGGAATGTCAGCTTTCGGGGACAGCTGACCTCCCGGATCCCGGACACTGTCCGTTAGGACAGTGTGTGCCGGGAACTACTCCTCAATAGTACGTCTGGATGCGGGAACTAACCCCTCTGCAGGACGTACTATTGCGGAGCAGCGCGTGAAGAGGTTAAACTACATCAAACAAACACCTTTATGTAAGAAAAACTTCTCTGTTCCACTGGACAGGGCACCTAGAAAATTTGTAGTTACTGGGTTCATTGTATTTGCACTTGGTGTTACTCTTTTCAGCAGGATTTATACCTTGTTTTCAGCTGATTACCTTTAACAGCTTCTACTCACAGAAATATTCACAGATACTATACGTTTTATCTGACAAGTGTCTCAACACAATTTTCTCCCCCTACTCTGGTTTGTTTTATCTAGGAAGGCCTCTCAAGGTCTCTTCTCTTTGTGGGAGGTGGGTATGATAAGGTTGGCACCGGTCTGCCAGGACTGTTCTGTAGGCAAATCAAACAGCTCTAACAGAATTTAGCAGCAACAGCTGTAAAACCTGGGACATACCAATTAGATCTTACCAAATCGATCCTTGCAGTCTTGGGGCATATGTGAGGTCATACACCATCAATGCAAGGGCCATCAAGAGTGCCTTGAGTGCTACCGGTTTACCTTCCTTTATCCGTCCACATTTTGTTAGAATCTGGTTTTCACGCCTTCCGCTCTCAGTTGGACACTTCCTGTGGAGAACAATCTTTTACATCGCATAATCATTAATTAATCTTAATCAGATAATTCAATTGAAGAAAAACATTAAAAATTACATATTTATATTAAATGTTCACACTGGGCAGTAAGTAAAACTGATACATACAAACTCATTCTTCTTCTTTTTATATATATATACTGCACAGAATTCTCTGCTCTAACATTTTCCTTTCACAACAAAAATATTTTCAAATAGGAATCTACTTGCAGAAGTTATCATTTACACAAACATAATACTGACGCAGGCCTCCAATAGTCCAATGCTAAGGCACGTTGATCCAAAACTTTACATAAAACTTAGGGCGGATTTACACGAGCGTGTGCGTTTTGCGCACGCAAAAAATGTGGCGTTTTGCGTGCGCAAAAGGCACTTTACAGCTCCATGTGGCTTCACATAGGATGCACGGCTGCGTGATTTTCGCGCAGCCGCCATCATTATGACACTCTGTTTGGATGCTTGTAAACAGAAAAGCACGTCGTGCTTTTCTGTTTGCAAACTAACTTTTGACTGCTGTTGCGAGAATCACGCGTGTCCCACGGAAGTGCTTCCGTGTGGTGCGCGTGATTTTTCACGCACACATTGACTTCAATGGGTGCGTGATGCGCGAAAAATGCAGAAATATAGGACCTGTCGTGAGTTTTACGCAGCGGACTCATGCTGTGTAAAAATCACGGACTGTCTGCACGGCCCCAAAGACTAATATAGGTCCGTGCGAGGCGCGTGAAAATGACGCGCGTTGCACGGATGTATATCGCGGTCGTGTAAATCCGCCCTTAACCTGAGTTTCTTAATATTCCCACAGCACTTCTTGAATACAGTTATTAAACAAACTAACTTTGGAATAACATCTGGAGAACTCCTGACATCATTAATCATTGTACAAACACCAGTTCAATACTTGGGAGAACACTATTCCCCTGTGACTACACACAACTTCTGCAGTGGGGAAGATACTGGCCAGGCCTCAGGCCACCCTGAGAACAGGTCTACACATAGGAGCACATTGTGATGCACACCTACCTCGGGTAGTTGTATGTTCTTCAGTCGCTGGAACGGATAATCTGGCCATGGTGCACTTTTCATAGGTACCTTTGCTGCACATCATGCAGGCTGCTACAAACCAAGCGGTTGCATTATTGAATACAGGGACGAGTCAATTTACTGAAAGCTGGCTGCACATACTCTATTTGCCAGGTCTTTCATCTCTTACGCTTTCAATTGGTTTACCCGATGATCCAAAAAAGGTCCTGCTACCAATGGGCCCATAACTGTGGGAAATGCCTAAAGGGTACCTAGAGTCCGAACACTTGAGAATCCCACCCCCATCAGGTCCTATAGATACCTGATTAATATCACAATAAAGCACAGCATACCTAGTGCCATATTTACCGTTCTGGAAGGATCTGGAACCATCTACACAGAAAATCCTCAAAATTTAGGTTACTGTCATACACATTTAATCTGGATTACTCATTGGGGTCTCATACATATTTTGTAGATCTCCTGGAACCAAATTCATTAATTCAAAGCAAAACAAAATTGTACCTGATCAGTCTCATCGCTACTCCCCCTTTTTGGACTCTGCAAAAGTAATGTAGCAGGGTTCAAAACTTCATATTTCAACATAATAAGGTTGGGCAATCTATCTGGGGGGCACTCGTTTGGCCCCCTGTAATACACAATAGCCTGAAAAAAAACGTCCTCCTGACAAAACAGCATGTTCTTTTAGATACCTTGCAACCATTTACTTTTAACCCCTTCCCGACCTTTGCCGTATGGGTACGCCATGGAAAGCTATGACTTCCCGCAAATTGCCGTATACATACGCCAAATGTTTGGCACCGGCTCAGAAGCTGAGCCGGTGCCATCATCGCCGGATCTCAGCTGTATCTTACAGCTGACATCTGGCTGTAATGGCGGGGACCGAAATTAGCTTCGATCCCCGCCATTAACCCCTTAAGTGCAGAGCTCAAACGCGAGTGCTGCACTTAAGGTGTTTGCAGCTCATCGGAACCCCAGCAATAAATTGCAATGGCAACCTGAGGCCTAATACTAGCCTCCCAGTCTGCCTAGCACGGAAGCCGGTCAAGATCCGCCCGGCGGTGGAGCCTGATCGGCTTCCCTAGGTGCCGGCTGAGGAGCTGATCTGGCGTCATAAGTGGTGGAAGTCAGCTGTATGTTACAGCTGACATCCACCTGTAATGGCAGGAACTGGAGCTAGCTCCGATCCCTGCCATCAACCCCTTCGATGCAGCAACTGAAAGTGATTGCTGCATCTTATCGGTCTCTAGCAGATCGCCAGCCCTGACAGGCAATCAGGACTGGCGACTGCTGCTATGGCAACAGGAGACACGATGGCCTCCTGCTCTGCCATAACGGAAGCCGATTAGGCCCCGCCGGGAGGCGAAGCCTGATCGGCTTGCTGTCAGTGAATAACTGACAGATCTAATACATTGCACTACGTAGGTAGTGCAATGTATTAGAAAAAAAACATCAGACAGTTGGAACTTCAAGTCCCCTAGTGGGACGTGTAAAAAAAAGTGTGAGAAAAATAAAAATTTGAAAACAATAAAAGTTTCAAGTAATAAAAGAAAACACAATCGCCCTTTTTCCCTTATCAAGTCCTTTATTATTGAAAAAATAAAATAAATCATACGTATTTGATATCGCCGCGACCATAACGACCTGAGGTATCAAAATAGTATATTATTTATTGCACGTGGTGAACAGCGTAAAAAAAAACCTTAAAAACTATACCAGAGTTTCTGTTTTTTGGTCACTTTGCCCTACAAATATTGAAATATTGGAATAAAAAGTGATCAAAAAGTCGCACATATCCAAAAATGGTACCTATAAAAACAATAGCTTGTCTCGCAAAAAACAAGCCCTCATACAGCTCCGTCGACAAAAAAATGTAAAAGTTATGGTTCCCACAACTTAAAATACATTCTTTTTACAAAAGTAATTTTATTGTGCAAAGAGTTGTAAAACATAAAAAAGTTCTATAAATTAGGTATCGCCGGAATCGTACTGACCCGCAGAATAAAGTTAAAGAGGCTCTGTCACCAGATTATCAAATCTCCTATTGCATGTGATCGGCGCTGCAATGTAGATAACAGTAACGTTTTTGTTTTTTTAAAAACGATCATTTTTGGCCAAGTTATGAGCAATTTTATATTTATGTAAATGAGCTTTGAAATGGACAACTGGGCGTATTTTTTTTCGTATTTCCAACTGGGCGTGTATTGTGTTTTTAACAACTGGGCGTGTTTACTTGTTTTACTAACTGGGCGTTGTGAATAGAAGTGTATGATGCTGACAAATCAGCATCATTCACTTCTCATCGTTCCCACCCAGCTTCTTTCACTAAAGACACACAGCGTGACATCACCCAGAGGTCCTTCAACCTTGGCGTTGGACAAAGAAGATACATCGGCTGAAAGGCGTCCAAAAGGTTAATATGTTCGTCTCTAGGGAGTTTGCTATGCTTACCTGTACATGGTGATGCTGCTGCAAATTCAACTGTACGCCTGGAGCTGTGGTGTCTTCTCTCTTCCGAGGCCAAGGTTGAAGGACCTGTGGGTGACGTCACGCTGTGTCTGCAGTGAAAGAAGCTTTCTGGGAGTCATTCCGGTCACTTTATTCAGGTCACACTGTGAATCGGTGTCGGCGATTCACAGTGTGAGCGAGTAAGGGAAATGAAGGGGAAGCAGCTCTCGTACGAGTGCTGCGGCCCTTCAAAACAGTTGATTGGCGGGTCCCGGGAGACGGACCCCAACACATCCGCTATTGATGGCATATCCTGAGGATAGGCCATCAATGTTTAGGGACTGGACAACCCCTTTAAGCCTACGATGTAGCAGGCTTAGAGGGCCCATGAGACAGGATCACAGATTGTGTGATGCTGTCTGCTGGGCCCTGTATCTAAGCCATACCCCTTTCCAATTTTTCACAATTATATCGTTTTTAATAGATAGCACTTACACTTTAGTCTCACAGCGATTGTGTCTTACTATAAGCCCAACTTTCCTCACACTACTAATTCATCATTCCCTTTCACACATTTATATTGACAGGATGTAATTTACAACACATTTATTTTTCACTTATTGAGCGTTCTTACATTTTTTATTATTATTTTTAATATTAATATTTTTCACTATTTTTCATTTATCATTTATTTACTTTGCCAATTTGCCCTATCTTTGTATTTTAGTTTCAGCAGGGACCCAGCATTATATAATGTTAATGCACAATTGCATTTCCTTTCTATATTGTTCAGAGGCATCAGTTGTATGTTGATATGTACTTTCCCTCAGGCTTCTTGCCGATAATCCTCACTTACCCTTCCGTTCCTTGCCTCCGATTTTCTAAGTATGGTGAGATGCGCAGTCCATACCCTTCCACACTTCGTTTCTTCTCTCTGCTGCACTTTAATACCGAGCACGCAGGCGCGCGCCGCTCATGCTGGATTGGTACAGTCTCTTGAGAGCTATGATTGGCCAACAGAGCTGCCCTTCAATTGCATGACGGCCAGACTGTGTGACCTTTTTCAATTGGTTCCTAGTGGTTCCACGCCCACTGTCATGGTGGTGCGAGGACTTAAGAGGGACGGACCTATCACGCGCCGTTAGTTGTCCCATTTGAACCCCTGAGGACGCTGCGGACGCAGCGACACATGTCGGGCGGGCTTCTCTTCATCTTTTAACATCATTGTCTCACTGACTGTTAGTTACTGACACCACTGATCCGTGTGTCGCGGCGCTCTGCAGACGCCGTGGGAGACGCAAACTTAGACAGACTCCACTGTGCATCGATTGCATCTGTTTGATGCAAAACATATCCCTGTCAGTGAGCTTAGGCTAATTTTTAAATATTGTTTGTTTTGTCTAGTTACCCTTGTATTTAATCCTATAGCCGGCTGGGAATAAAGGCACTTTCCTCTATTGCTTAACCGCAAATTAGCATTCTTCTGTGATAGTTTAATGCCTGCCAGCCTGCTGGGTCTTCCTTTGTTTCTTTCTTGCTGTATCTAAGCCAATCACATGGTAGGCTTAGATACATGGCCCATGTGTGATCCTGTCTGATGGGCCCTGTATATAAGCCTACCACACTGTAGGTTTAGATACAGGGCCCCAGCACACAGTAATCTTATACTGTATAAGATTACTGTCTCCTGGACTCTGTATCTAAGCCTACCTTGTGGTAGGCTTAGATACAGGATCCCACAGTCCGTATGACACATGGGCCCTGTATCTAAGCCTAACACATGTGTTACGAATCTTTTTTTCTTGTGTGTTTTCTTACAGGTTCGGTCGTTGGACTACGTCAGATTCTAGGACTACTTAGATGACGGCTTTTTTTATTATCAATAAAATGGTTAATGAGGGTTGTGTGTTTTTTTTTTATTTCAATAAAATATTTTTTCTATGGCCTTGTGTTTTTTTTTAACTATATTACTACCGCCTTAGTAATGGCCGCCGGCTGATTGACAGCATCCATTGCTAAGGCGGGGCTTAGTGTTAGCCGGTGCAGAGGCTAACACTAACCCCCTTTATAACCCTGGTACCCACCGCCACCAGGGGTGCTGGGAAGAGCCGGGTACCATCCAGTACTTGACCATCTGTAGTGATGGTCGGCCAATGGGGCGGCCGCAGGCTGGTATTATCAGGAGGGGAAAGGCCAAGAACAGTGGCCTTTCCCACCCTGGTGATGCTAGGCTGCTGCTGCTTTATTGTATCTTGCTGGTTATGAAAAATGGGGGGGCCCCACGTCATTTAAAAAAAATAAAATAAAAAATAATTGGAAAGAACGATGTGGGGTCCCCCCTCCCAATTTTCATAACCAGCCAGATACAACACAGCAGCAGCAGGCAGCATTACCAGGGTGGTAGGTGCCACTGTTTTTGGCCTTCCCCAGCCTAATACTACCAGCCTGCGGCCGCCCCGGTGCCTGCCCGTCACTGCAGATGGTCGGGTACTGGTTCGTACCCGGCTCTTCCCAGTACCCCTGGTGGCGGTGGGTACCGGGGTAATAATGGGGGTTAGTGTTGGCCTTTGCACCGGCTAACATTAAGCCCCGCCTTAGTAATGGAGGTTGCCAATCAGCCAGCGGCCTTTACTAAGGCGGTGATAATAAAGTTTAAAAAGATACAAGCACATAGAAAAAATATTTTATTGAAATAAAAAAACACAACCCCCATTAACCATTTTATTGACAATAAAAAAACGCTGTCATTGAAGTCCTCGAATTCGAACCTGTAAAAAAACACAAACACACAAAAATAATCAGTAACACATAAAGAAGCAAAATTATTATTCTTACCTTTCCTGGGTCCAGCGCTGGAGCTGCAATGTCAGCGAGCTGGGCCTATATCTAATCCTACAATGTGTGATACTGTCTGGTGGGCCCTATATCTAATCCAATCATGTGTGATACTGTCTGCTGAGCCACTGTGTCTAATCCTATCATGTGTGATACTGTCTACTGAGCTGTGTATCTAATCCTATCATGTGTGATACTGTCTGCTGGGCCTTATATCTAATCCTATCATGTGTGATACTGTCTGCTGAGCCACTGTATCTAATCCTATCATGTGATACTGTCTGCTGAGCCACTGTATCTAATCCTATCATGTGTGATACTATCTGCTGGGCCCTATATCTAATCCTATCATGTGTGATACTGTCTGCTGAGCCATTGTATCTAATCCTATCATGTGTGATACTGTCTGCTGAGCCATTGTATCTAATCCTATCATGTGTGATACTGTCTGCTGAGCCATTGTATCTAATCCTATCATGTGTGATACTGTCTGCTGAGCCATTTTATCTAATCCTATCATGTGTGATACTGTCTGCTGAGCCACTGTATCTAATCCTATCATGTGTGACACTTTCTGCTGAGCCACTGTATCTAATCCTATCTATAGTTGATAGGGTCGTAGTGCTATAGATATGCTATGCTGTCTCATATACACACACACATTTTTTTTGGGGGGGGACACATATGTATTGGGGCTATTTCCCCTGACATTTTAAGTCCTTATTGACGCCCCTGGCTGCTAGTGCTGCATTGTTGGGTCACTTAGGAGACCCAGCGATGCAGCTGAAAGCTGCAGACCGTCGGCCATGAGAAGTTTGCGGGGGGGCCCAATAAGAACTTTTGCATCGGGGCCCATGAGCCTTTAGCTATGCCCCTGCCTTAAGGCATTCATCTAGAGGTGTAGTGAGCATTTTTACCGGAGACATACACCCCATAAACTGTAATGTGGGTTCTCACGGGTATGGCAATACCCTCAATGTGGCTGTTATCAGCTGCCTGGGCACACGGCAGGGCTCAGAAGGGAAAGATGAGGGGGATAAGATGTGCGGAGTGCATCAGGGTAAGTAAAACTGGGGTAGATTAAAAATTAAGGGATGTATGATACATTTTGAAGCACTCTTTCATACGGAGCCTTAGTTTTTCGGGACACGTGTCACATTGACATATTGTGTCCTCCCTTATCCCCCTCTTATAGCAGACTTTGTACCTCTTTTGACTTTTTCCTTTCTTGCCAGTTTGGGGAACTTTTCCTGGAAAGTGTTGCCCTGGTACGATGCGTGTGGCCCCGCTTCCAGAAGTCCTGGGTGCCCCCCCTTCTTGGTCCCTAAAAATTAGTTTCTTGATAACCACCTCTTGAAATTCCAGGAAAGTTCTCGTCTGGCCTGTACATCGACGTAGCACGTACACATTGTACAATTCCGTCTGTATGATGTGCGCGGCCAGCTTCTTATACCACACCGCATGGTGCTGTAGGGCTTCAGGGCTTGATCTAACAAGTCCACCCCTCCCATGTACCTATTGTAGTCCAAGATGCAGTCTGGTTTGGGGGTGTCTGTACTAGTACCTCGTACTGGTGTGACATCTCTCTTGTCCTTGTATTTGACACACAATATGTTGCTGCTAGATTGTGCCCTGCTCTCACCCCTTCTGATTGTTTGCCCTGCAGAGTCTTAGGGAGGCCTCTCAGATTTCTTCTAGCAGTTCCGCATGCCGCAGGACTTCTGGAAGGGAGGCACTTGAAGAGTGGGATGCTGGTATAAAAATTATCCATGTAAAGTTGGTAACCCTAGTCCAGCAGTGGGTGCACCAAATCCCACAAAATTTTTGCATTAACTCCCAGTAAGCGGGGGGGGGGGGGGGCATATATCATATATCCTAAATTTGTAGGTATACCCTGATGCACTCGCACTGCTTATACATCTTCACACCATACCTTGCCCTCTTACTCGGCAGGTACTGGCGGAATTGAAGCCTCCCTTTAAAATGTACCAAGGACTCATCAATAGAAATACACGTCTCGGTGGTGTATGCTTGGGAAAACCGGGCACTGAAACGGTCTAAACTATACAACTACACAAACGGTCAAAACTGGGGTCATCTTGGAGTAGGCAATGCTCATTAGGAGAAGCGAAGTATTGCCTCATTTTTTTCTTTTTTTAGGTTCCAGTTCAGTTCTGAAGTTGCTTTGAGGGGCCTATATATTAGACACCCCCATCAAACACCCCATTTTAGAAACTAGACCCCTCAAAGTATTCACAACAGCATTTAGAAAGTTTATGAACTCTTTAGGTGTTTCACAGGCATTTAGAGCAAAGTAGAGGTGAAATTTACATATTTATTTTTGTCAGAAAATCCTGTTTATACCATTTTTTTCTAAAACACAAAAAGTTTTACCAGAGAAACGCAACTTAATACTTATTGCCCAGATTCTGCAGTTTAGAGAAATATCCCACATGTGGCCCTAGTGCGGTAATGGACTGAAGCACCGGCCTCCGAAGCAAAGGAGCACATAGTGGATTTTGAGGCCTCTTTTTTATTAGGCACCGTGTCCGGTTTGAAGAGGTCTTGTGGTGCCAAAACAGTGGAAACCCCCCAAAAGTGACCCCAATTTGGAAGCTAGACCCCTTGAGGAATCCATTGTAGTTTTCTTGGGGTGCATGCAGCTTTTTGATCAGTTTTTATTCTATATTTAGGTGGCGTGGTGACTAAAAAACAGCAATTCTACTATTGTTTTTTTATTCTATTTTTTTTACAGCATTCACCGTGCATTGTAAATGATTACGGCGATACCATATGTTTATAGTTTTTTTTATGTCTTATGGCGTTTGCACAATAAAATACGTTTTGTAAAAAATCATTCACTTTTTGTGTTAACTTATTCTAAGAGCCAGAACTTTTTTATTTTTCCATCAATAAAGCCGTGCGAGGACTTATTTTTTGAGTAACGAACTGTAGTTTCAATCATTATCATTTTTAGTTACATGCGACTTTTTGATCTTTTTTTATTCCATTTTTTGGGAGGTGAAGTGACCAAACAATTGTGATTGTGGTACGGTTTATTATTATTTTCTTTTACGGCGTTCACCGTGCGGGATAAATAACAAAATAATTTTGTAGTTCAGGCCGTTAAGGACGCGGCGATACCAATTATGTATAGTTTATTTGTTTATTTATCTATTTTTATTAATAATAAAGGACTGATAGGGGAAAAAGGGGGATTTTTACTTTTATTTTCTTATTTTTACACATCTTTTTTTAACTTTATTACTTTGTCCCGCTAGGAGACTTGAGGGCAGGAGGCCCTGATCGCTATTCTAATACACTGCACTACATGCGTAGTGCAGTGTATCAGAGCTGTCAGCTACTCACTGACAGCAAGCATAGTGGGTCCTGACTTTGTCAGGACCCACTAGGCTTCCGTCGATGGCATAGCCGGACGCCATTGTTTGGTGTCCGGTTGCCATAGTAACCATCGCCGGCCACTATCGAGTAGCTTAACCCCTAAAAAGCCGCGATCTCTATTGAACGCGGCTTTTAAGGGGTTAATCAACGGGGACACAGCGATCGGTCCCCGCTGTAGAAGCTGCGGCAGCTGCTGTACGAGACAGCAGCTGTTACAGCTCCTGTATGTGTCGGGAGGACGGCCGAAACGGCCGTTACTCCCGAGACGTACTATTCGGTCATGGAGCGTGAACGATACAGCTACCATGACCTAATAGTACGTCCAGGAGTGGGAAGGGGTTAATAATTGCCTTGAGGGGTGCAGTTTCCAAATGGGGTGACTTCTCAGGGGTTTCTTTTTATTATTTCACATCGGAGCCTCTGCAATTGTGAACCAATACTTTGTAAATCGCCAAATTAGGCCTCAATTTCGCATGGTACGCTTTCACTCCTGAGCCTGGTCTAATGTCCAGGCAAAAGATTAGGGCAACATGTAGGGTGTTTCTAAAACCGGGAAACACCGCATAATAATTAGAGAGCTGTCTTGTTATGGTGGCACAAGCTGGGCACCACATATTGGCATATCTAAGGAGAAAATCCCATTTTCACTCTGCAACATCGAGTGCACACTAATTTCTACAAAACACCTGCAGGGTTAACATGTTCACTACACTACTAGGTAAATGCATTGAGGGGTGTAGTTTCCAAAATGTGGTCACTTCTAGGGGGTTTCCACTGTTTTGGTCCCACAGGCGCCCAGAAACCAATCCAGCAAAATCTGCACTCCAAATGGCGCTCCTTCCCTTCTGAGCCCTGCCCTGTGCCCAAACAGCGGTTTATGACCACATATGGGGTATTGCCATACTCGGGAGAAATTGCTTTACAAATGTTGTGTTCTTTTTTTTCCTTTATTTGAAGAGAAAACGAAAAATTTTGCGCTAAAGCTACGTCTTATTGAAGAAAAAGGATTGTTTTTATTTTCACTGCCCAATTCTAATAAATTCTATGAAACCTCTATGGGGTCAAAATGCTTACTACACCCCTAGATGAATTCCTCAAGGGGTGTAGTTTCCTAAATGGAGTCACTTTTTGGGCTTTTTCATTGTTTTGTCCCCTCAGGGGCTTTGCAAATGCGACATGGCCTCCGCAAACCATTCCTGCTAAATGTGGTCTCCAAAAGCCAAATAGCACTTTTTCCATTTTAAGACCTGCCGTGTGTCCAAACATCCGTTTATTACCACATATGGGGTACTGTATTACTCGGGAGAAATTGCTTTACAAATTTTGCAGTGCTTTTTCTCCTTCAGTCCTTGTGGAAATGAGAAAAAATTAGATGTAGATTTTTATTTTCAGGGCCTACTTCCAATCATTTCTGCAAAAAACCTGCAGGGTCAAAACGCTCAGTATACCCCTAGATAATTTCCTCAATGGGTGTAGTTTCCAAAATGGTGTCACTTAAGGGGTTTCCACTGTTTTGTCTCCTCAGGGGCTTTGTAAATGTGACATGGCCTCCGCAAACCATTCCTGCTAAATGTGAACTCCAAAAGCCAAATGGTGCTCCATCCCTTCTAAGACTTGCCATTTATCCAAACAGTCGTTTATTACCACATGTGGGGTACTGTTTTACTCGGGAGAAATTGCTTTACAAATTTTGAGCTGCTTTTTCTCCTTTAGTCCTTGTGGAAATTAGAAAAAATTAGCTAAACCTACATTTTCTTTGAAAAAATGTAGATTTTAATTTTCACGGCCTACTTCCAATAATTTCTGTAAAAAAACCTGTGAGGTCAAAATGCTCACTATACCCCTAGATAATTTCCTTGAGGTGTGTAGTTTGCCAAATGGGATCACTTTTGGGGGATTTCCACTGTTTTGGCACCGCAAGAGCCCTTCAAACCTGACATATTGCCTAAAATATATTCGAATATAAATAAGGCCCCAAAATCCACTAGGTGCTCCTTTGCTTCTGAGGCCGGTGCTTCAGTCCAGTAGCATGCTACGGCCACATGTGGGATATTTCCTAAAACTGCAGAACCTGGGCAATAAATATTGAGTTGCATTTCTCTGGTAAAACTTTCTGTGTTATAAAGAAAATTGGATTAAATATTAATCAGCCTTACTTTGCTTTAATACTTGTGAAAAGTTTAAAGGGTTAAGAAATTTTCTAAATGCTGTTTTGAATACTTTGAGGGGTGAAGTTTTTAAAATGGGGTGACTTTTTGGGGTTTCTAATATATAAGGCCCTCAAAGCCACTTCACAACTGAACTGGCCCCTGTAAAAATAGCCTTTTGACATTTTCTTGAAAATGTGAGAAATAGCTGCTAAAGTTCAAAGCCTTGTAACGTCCTAGAAAAATAAAAGGATGTTCAAAAAACGATGCCAATCTAAAGTAGACATATAAGGGATGTTAGTTAGCAACAATTTTGTGTATTATAACTGCCTGTCTTACAAGCAGATACATTTAAGTTGAGAAAAATGCAAATTTTTTCAATATTCGCTAAATTTTGGTGTTTTTCACAATTAAATACTGAACATATCGAGCAAATTTTGCCAGTAACATAAAGTCCAATGTGTCACGAGAAAACAATCTCAGAATCGCTTGGATAGGTAAAAGCTTTCTGACGTTATTACCACATAAAGTGAAACATGTCAGATTTGAAAAATGAGGCTCTGTCAGGAAGGTCAAAAGAGGGAAGGGGTTAAAACCTCATACATTTTCAAAAATTACATTTAGTCAGTACTATAGAACTTCCTCTGCATATGTAAAAACAAAAATAACAACAATCATTCTTTCTCTAAAATAATATATCTGATAATATTAATTACTGCAAACCAATAAACTATATGTGGGAGTAGGGAACAGTAGGGGTACATACATCTTCAAAACCCCGTGTCTCACAATATCTGTATTTTAATTTAATTGAATTAAGTTCAAAACATTACAACATTAAATCTTATCACATCATAACACATAAATATGCAGCGTAACGTTTTATCTTGTATGCAGACAAATTCTGACATAATATTTTACACACACGGTACTTACGGACAACAGCGCACGCGCGAAGATAAGAAACATTCCTAACCACTGCAACGAGCGAGCGGCCTTCTCCTGTCTCACACATATAACCCCCCTTTTCTTCAGAACAATGCTTTTCTAAAATGACTCCAATTTAACCCTATACACAAAACACTAAAAATTGTACACACTATAGATCCTAAATCAGTCCAATATTGTAATCCCTTGTCTCATCAGTCCAAGCTCTGTATATAAGCTTATATTGTCAGGTCCGTATTTCACACCGAATAACCACCTCTGTAAATTGAAAGCTGAAGGCATGCCTGGAGAGAAGTACACCACACAAATGTCTGAGGTACAGCTTCAATGTCAGCCAGGAGGAACTGAACTTTATTCAGAACAAAGAAACACACACAGAGAAGACACATGCCCCTCCCTATAGATGTGGGACTTGCTTAAATTCTATTCGCTCCTCAGCTATAAGTTTTCTGTACATTCTTCTGCACACTCCTCTTTGCATTCCAGGGGGCGGTGTCTTCCATAGGTGTGTCCGACATGAACAATGAACTTGTTATATATATCAGTATATTACACAAAGAACTGAAATGTATATACATATGTGTGAGGATAATATTTTTCAGACAATATACATAGTAATGATCCCTGACAGTCCCCCCTAAAAATATTATTACTCTATCCCTGAGTCTTGCCTAGCAACCTACCACTGACCACTCGAACCAGGCGGGTAGGGGTTTTGGATTTTTTCACCAGCTTGAGACGAGCTACTCCTGATGAGTAACCCCCCTTTGTACCTGGACTTCCAAGGTGTTGGAGTGGTCCTAACTTTCCCTATTCTCCTCTGGATACAAGATGGTTGTCTTGATATAATCTACAAACCGCTGCTGGTTGTAATATATATAATTAATCCGGTCTACATTTTTATTAACAGTAATAATTGTCGCACTGTCACTTACTGTCCTAATGGGACTTTTACCCCTGCAGATATAACAGGTCATGGGCAGCACAGTGACCTTCACCTCACGCCTCCACACAAAACTCCTCAGATTGTAATTTGCAGCACCGTGGCTTATTTACACACATTATAATTATAAACCTCAGACATTATAAACAATAGGGCCTCAACTAATAATCATAATGCTATCACCCCCAGGTTTCGGGTCCCATCAGTTCATTGCCAGTCCTGTACACCATCGTCTTCTTCTTCTCCTGTCTTCTGCTCTTCACTGACTGTCACCCTCAGGGTAACCCACACAATTGTGGAGTCAGACTACGTTGGTGTCCAGTGGGGGAGTTATTATTACCCGCTCCTATTCACTTACTTATCAAAACACTTGATCCTGCTGACGGATTCACTCAGGTCTTTGATCTTTACTTTGATCTTTGCTGACGTCATCAGGACTTGGTTTGGTCCTTCTCATCTGTCCGACACCGTCTCCTTTGGTTTACGTCATCAGGCTGTACATAGCACCTCATATTGTGAGCCTGGGGTGAGATCCCACGTAGGCGGATTAGTGGAGTTGTATTGTGACTATCAAACCCTCCGCATCTGTACTCTTCCTCTGGCAAGTTACTTGTCTGGGCGGCCGCTTAGAATTGTGACACTGCCGTCAGTTCATGATAAACGCGTTGTACTGGCTCAGGCTGTGCCTGCCGCATCTCAGTGATGGAGTTCATCGTGTTAAAAGTCTTTTAGTTCATATTTACTGGCACTTGCTGGGGACCCCCAACTCTTGTCAATTGTTAAAATAAATACTAATCTGGTGATAACATCATCCGCATACACTATAAACGTTGTTCTAAGTACATACAATAATGTCAGGCCCCTAAATGACATCAAACACCTTTATATAAGGAAAAACTTC
The DNA here is from genome assembly GCF_050947455.1 of Rhinoderma darwinii. Lineage (NCBI taxonomy): Eukaryota > Metazoa > Chordata > Amphibia > Anura > Rhinodermatidae > Rhinoderma > Rhinoderma darwinii. The sequence goes on from NW_027464224.1 coordinate 67,771, forward strand.
TCTGTTACAATGGACAGGGCACCTAGAAGATGTGTAACTTATTGGGTACATTTCATTTTGCACTTGGTGATACCCTTTCAGCAGGATTTGTACCTTGATCTCAGCTGATTGCCTGGAACATCTCCACCTCACAGAAAGATACACAGATTCCACATGTTTATCTGACAAGTGTCTTAAACCTATTTTTCTTACTCTAATCTGGTTCGTTCTACCTGGGAAGGCCTCTCAAGGTCGGTTCTCTTCGTGGGAGGCGGGTATGATAAGGTTGGCACCGGTCTGCCAGGACTGTTCTGTAGGCAAATCAAACAGCTCTAACAGAATTTAGCAGCAACAGCTGTAAAACCTGGGACATACCAATTAGATCTTACCAAATCGATCCTTGCAGTCTTGGGGCATATGTGAGGTCATACACCATCAATGCAAAAGCCATCAAGAGTGCCTTGGGTGGTACCGGTTTACCTTCCTTTATCCGTCCACATTCTGTCAGAATCTGGTTCTCACGCCTTCCGCTCCCAGTTGGACTCTTCCTGTGGAGAACAAGCTTTTTCATTGTATAAACATTAATTGATCTTAATCAAATAATTAATTTGAAGAAAAACATTAACAAATAGCATCTTTACATCAAACGTTCACACTGGTCAGTAACTAAAACTTACAAATTGATTCTTCTTCTTTATATACATATCTATACATACACATATACACTGCACAGAATTCTCTGCTCTAAAATTTCCCTTTGACAACAAAAATAAAAAATAAACAAATAAAAATGTTTTCTAATGGGAATATTCCACTTCTGTACCTTTTATCTGACGCATGACTCTAATAGTCCAATGCTAAGGCTGGTCCAGAACTTTACATAAAACTTAACCTCAGTATTTAATATTCCCACAACCCTTCTTAAATACAGTTATTAAACAAACTAACCTTGGGACAATGTCTAGAGAACTGCTGACATCTTATCATTGTACAAACACCAGTTCAATACTTGGGATAAGCACTGTTCCCCCGTCACTTACACACAATGTCTGCAATGGGGAAGATATCGGCCGGGTTTCAGGCCCCCCCTGAGAACAGGTCTACACACACGAGCACATTGTCATACACTTCTACCTCCGGTAGTTGTATGTTCTGCAGTCACTGGGACTGTTAATCTGGCCGGGCTGCACTTTTCACAGGTACCTTTGCAGTTTCACCTATGTCATGCCGTGCGCACATCATGCCGGCTGCTACAAACCTAGTGGTGGCATTATTGTATCCAGGGACAAGCCAATTTACTGATACCTGGCCGCACATACCCTTGTTGTCAGTTCTGTCTTCTCTCGCTCTCTCAATTGGCTTACCCGATGATCCAATAAAGTTCCTACTACCAATGGGCCCATAATTGTGGGCGATGCCAAAAGTGTACCTAGAGTCAGTGTAAATGTCGGCTGTCTTACCTTCTGCCAGGTTACAAGCCTCAGCGAGCACCTCCAGCTCCGCTCCTTGAGATGAACAAGAAGGTAAGAGTGGTTTCTGGGTAATTTACCTGGTGCCTCGTATCCTGTCTTGTACATATTGTATAATAAAATATCTCTTTATTACAAATTTACATTAAAAACCCATGTCACATATAGATAGAACATCTCAAAGGGGTGGTGTCTTCATTCTCTAAAATAAAACCAAATGTTATACACTTCTCAACTGATCTGATAATCCAGAATACTTTGAGAATCTCACTTTTATCAGATTCTGCAAATACTTGATTAATACAAAAACAAATAAAAATAAATCATTCCTAAAAACTTTACATCAAATTAACAATGTCCAGACAATTTTTGTTTTGCCTTCTCCCTCATCTAAATCCATAAAGACTCGTGTGAGTGACGTCACCTCTGCCTCCTGTGTAAATTTGCTGGAGGGGGATGGTCTCTTACACAACCATCTACACAGAAAAACCTCAAAATGTAGGTTACTCTCATATACATTTAATCTGGATTACTCATTGGGGTCTCTTACACATTTTTAGATCCTCTGAAACCAAATTAATTAACTCAAAACAAACCAAAATTGTACCTGATCAGTTCCTTCACCATTCCCCCCTTTGTGGACTCTGCGAAAGTAATGTAGCAGAGTTCAAAACTACATCTCAACATAACACTAGTTTAACCCCCTGTAATGTACAACAGCCTGAAACAAAAATGACTTTTTCCTGACAAATACATTTGATCTTTACAATGACATAACTCATGTGTGAAATCAAAAACAAAACAATTGTAGTTAGTTATTCAATAAAACAGAAAATATTATCTCTGATAACATTAATTACTGCAAACCAATAAACTGTATATAAAAATAGGGAACGGTGGGGGCACATACATTTTCAAAACCCCGTGTCTCACAGTATCTGTAGTTTAATACATCTGAATTAACATCAAAACACATGAAATCTGATCATATCAGAACACATAAATATCGTAACTTTTATAAACAACAGCGCATGCGCAAAAGAGAAGAAATGTATTTAGGTTTGTACACATTACTGATATATATATATCTAAAAGCAGTGCATATTGAAATCCTTTGTCTCATCAGCCCTGCAGACTGCACCCAGTCAGCCCCCCCTGCTCCTCCTCCCAAACACAGCACACTACAGGGGAGAGGGAGGGGGGTCACACACTCACAGCTTCTCACAGCTTCTAGTCTCACAATCTTAACACTTTCAATGCCGGCAAAACAACATACGTATCTGCAATCATTTATCACACCATTGTATAGGAATTATCTACGTTCAAAACATCAAACATATAATCTGTAACAGTCTACAATTTGTCGGCCACCATCTCTATATTATGATGACGTGTTGCTTCATCAGTGAACAGCGTCTAGCATGGAACCTAAAAAATAGAAGACACTACAAATGACAAAATTAACAAGGCGATTATTTCATACTGATTTGGTTGGGCCGGGCGTGGCCACATCAGGGGTGGGTGGTGGGGGGGGCAGTCTCTCCCATTGGAAACACAGTGCGCAGCTGTGAGAGGGGGGGGGGTTTCCCACCAACAATGAGGACACACTCAACATGAGGTACGGACGCCATTACCGGGCGTCGGCTGGTCCTGTTTTCTAATACATACAATACCTTTCTTATTCCTAACTTCCTCTTCTGCAAATCCCTCTAAAGCACTTTCCATCAACTTTCTACCTTCCAACTTCCCTTTGTTCTCCAGAATACCTTTTGCCCAATCTCCGGCTTGCAGCCGCCCTCCTCTATGGATTCCACACACTTCCATCAATTTCTTCATTTTACTCACATACTGCTTCCCTTCTCTTCGCTTCATTAAATCATATGCCTAACAGTCTATATTATACACGTAATTTATATAACAATTTTCGGTCAACGACTCCCAGGCCTCGCCGGAAATATTAAAATTCCTCAGTCTACAGCCTCCGGTCCGCCGAAATATAATTTTATTTAGACTCTCCGGCTACGCTGGAAATATTACAATTTCACAGTCGATAATTCTCCGGTCGCTTATATAATCTTTATTTAGACTCTCCGGCTACGCTGGAAATATTAAAATTTCACAGTCGATAACTCTCCGGTCGCTTATATAATTCTATTTAGACTCTCCGGCTTCGCTGGAAATATTAAAATCCCAGTCAATAACTCTCCGGTCTCTTATATAATTCTATTACTTAGACTTTAATTACCCAGAGGATGGTTAGTCGGGCGCGACTAAGGTCTCACAGGTTTTTTTACCTTCACAGCGGAAAATATCACCTCTGTCGCCTGAGATAATCCAGGAAATCAACAAAAGGGTTCTACAGATCGCTACAAGACTGCACACTAACACAGATAAGACGAAGATTTATAAAATCAATTCGCTTACCGTGTTATTGCGGAGGTGATCAAATTCCTTCAGTGGGCAACTTTGAGTCCTCTGTTTCACCCTGTGATTGTCGGTTGTCCGGATTTTGATATTTCCTCGAGTGAGGCCCCACGTTCGGGCGCCAAATGTCAGGTCCGTATTTCACACCGAATAACCACCTCTGTAAATTGAAAGCTGAAGGCATGCCTGGAGAGAAGTACACCACACAAATGTCTGAGGTACAGCTTCAATGTCAGCCGGGAGGAACTGAACTTTATTCAGAACAAAGAAACACACACAGAGAAGACACATGCCCCTCCCTATAGATGTGGGACTTGCTTAAATTCTATTCGCTCCTCAGCTATAAGTTTTCTGTACATTCTTCTGCACACTCCTCTTTGCATTCCAGGGGGTGGTGTCTTCCATAGGTGTGTCCGACATGAACAAAGAACTTGTTATATATATATCAGTATATTACACAAAGAACTGAAATGTATATACATATGTGTGAGGATAATATTTTTCAGACAATATACATAGTAATGATCCCTGACAATATCATTCTGCTTTTCAGACTTCACACTGCACACGTTATATCACACACGTTACATCACACAGCCCCCCTTCCCGTCACAATCTATATTAGTCATCATCAATTCCTTATATGCCATTCACTCTGAGTGCTGTAGTCCAGGGATTTGCTACGTATGTTGGTGATTATTTCTTTAAGGGCCTCGGGTGTGCGCCAATACCAATGTCCCTTACTGTAATTTGTGTAGGTTGTTATACTACTACGACACATGTGGGTCATTCTTTGCTTTGAACACAGATTGTTATGTTACAACGGTATTCATTTCCAGCGGTCTGATATTAATACAGACTGACTGACTTGGATGTTATAATACATCAAAAGTCAATGCCAGATTATCAAATGCGTGCTAGAAATCAGTCTGTACTGATTCCCACCTTATGCCAGTCTGACAATGCATACAACTTGTTGTTGTTAAGGACCCTTAGGCCTCATTCACACGACAGGGTCTGAGTGTCGGCCGATTAAAACGGCCCAATTTTGGGCCATTTTTCCCGGCCGGTTTGCATCCGTTTTGCATCCGTTCCGATTCCGTTCCGGGCAGAGTTGCCATTTTTAACGGCCGATTTTGACCCGTTTTGCATCCGCTTTTTTTCCCTGTCCGTTTTAAAATCGGATGAATTTCATTTAAATTTGTTGCCACACACAGCCCTCTGTAGATAATGCCACAGCCACCCTGGTAGGTAATGCCACCCAGCCCCCTGCAGGTAATGCCACCCAGCCCCCTGCAGGTAATGCCACCCAGCACCCTATATGTAATGCCACCCAGCCCTCTGCAGGTAATGCCACTCAGCCCTCTGCAGGTAATGCCACCCAGCCCCCTGCAGATAATGCCACCCAGCCCCCTGCTGGTAATGCCACCCAACCCCCTGCAGGTAATGCCACCCAGCCGCTTGCAGGTAATGCCACACAGCCCCCAGCAGGTAATGCCACCCAGTCCTCTGCAGGTAATGCCACCCAGCCCCCGGCAGGTAATGCCACCCAGCCTCCTGCAGGTAATGCCACCCAGCCCTCTGCAGGTAATGCCTCCAAGCCCTCTGCAGGTAATGCCACCCAGCCCCCTGTATGTAATGCCACCATGCCCCCTGTATGTAATTCCACCCTACCCCCTGTATGTAATGCCACCAAGTCCCCTGTAGGTAATGCCACACAGCCCCCTGTAGGTTGCACCCATTCCCCCCTTCCAGGAGAAGTCACTGACTTCAATGTCCATATATGGACAGTGTTGTCACTGACTTCTCCTGGAGAGGAATTCCCTGCCACAGGTCGGGAATTCCGCTTAAGAAGTGAGTGACGTCACTGTGTCCATATATGGACAGTGTAGTCACTCACTTCTTCAGTAGCGGAATCCCCGGCCCTAGGGTCTTGGATTCCGCTTCAGAAGTGAGTGACGTCGCTGTGTCCATATATGGACAGTGTAGTCACTCACTTCTTCTGTAGCGGAATCCCCGGCCATAGAGTCGGGGATTCCGCTTCAGAAGTGAGTGACGTCACTGTGTCCATATATGGACAGTGTAGTCACTCACTTCTTCTGTAGCGGAATCCCCGGCCCTAGGGTCTTGAATTCTGCTTCAGAAGTGAGTGACGTCGCTGTGTCCATATATGGACAGTGTAGTCACTCACTTCTCCTGTAGCGGAATCCCCGGCCATAGAGTCGGGGATTCCGCTTCAGAAGTGAGTGACGTCGCTGTGTCCATATATGGACAGTGTAGTCACTCACTTCTCCTGTAGCGGAATCCCTGGCCATAGAGTCGGGGATTCCGCTTCAGAAGTGAGTGACGTCGCTGTGTCCATATATGGACAGTGTAGTCACTCACTTCTCCTGTAGCGGAATCCCCAATCCCCGACCGGGGATTGGGGATTCCGACTCCTACAGGGAGCAAAAAAAAGACCCTCCTCCTCCTCACATGCACTCTGCACTGTGAGGAGGAGAAGGAGAGAGAGCGCGAGCGACGGAATACACGGCCATCACTCGGGACACATTCCTGTGATGGCCGTGTATTACCCGGCCCCATAGACTTCTATGGGAGCCGGGCGGCCAGGTAAACGGCCGAAAATAGGGCATGTCCCTGTAAAGGATCTGCCAGGCACAGCTTCGGGGTTAGCTTCCATAGGTAATCAGTCTTCACCTGAGTCTATGACTCTGAGACTAACTCCAGCTTCCACCACTCAGGCTGGCAGGCTTAGGAGTGGGAAAGCCTATCGCAGCCTGGCCAGACTCAGCTAGCTCCCGCCCTCTGTCTATTTATACCTGCCTTTCCTGTTCCTCCTTGCTTGTGATTCTTCCTGTGTTGTTTCCTGGCCCAGCTACAGCTTCTGACTATTTGATCCTGCTCCATACTGACCCTGGCTTACTGACTACTCTCCTGCTCTGCGTTTGGTACCTCGTGCACTCCTGGTTTGACTCGGCTCGTTCACCACTCTTGTTGCTCACGGTGTTGCCGTGGGCAGCTGCCCCATTTCCCTTAGCTTTGTGTACCCTTGTCTGTTTGTCTCGTGCACTTACTGAGCGTAGGGACCGCCGCCCAGTTGTATCCCGTCGCCTAGGGCAGGTCGTTGCAAGTAGGCAGGGACAGAGTGGCGGGTAGATTAGGGCTCACTTATCCGTTTCCCTACCCCTATCATTACAGTCCCATTTTTTGACGGCCAGGTTTCCCGGGCCGTCAAAAAATCGGTCGTGTGAATAGCCGCATTAGGGGTCTATTGTTCCTACTGCAGCCGGGTGACGGCTGATTTATGAACGGCCGTTACCCGGCCGGGAAACACTGTCGTGTGAATAAGGGCTTACACATAATATTACAAGCTGGCAGTGTGTGCTAAAAGTGTATCAATGATTATTCAAAGCAACATTCAAAGTTTTCCCTATTGCACTGGGTAATGGTACATAAGCCTTTATCACACATCTCACATGCACTTTCATATATATTTATTGTGACTACTACAATCCTGACAAAGAACCTATTATTACAGAACCCCTTTTAGTTGTTATAGCGTTTTCCTTCCCCTGTTTGTCACAATAATCTTTGGCTGTACATCACACTACGGCGCTTCCCCTGTTGCTCTGCTCTCCAAGTTCTCCATTATCGTGACTTAACCGCAGAAGTCCTTTTGGTACTAAAAGTACTACAGGATATTACCTACGACTATCCAACCAACCTTTGTCACCTACGGACAGATTCTGCCACCTACGGGCAGTTTGTAGTACCTTTCTGTCACCTACGGACAGACTGTCACCTTCGGACAGATTGTGTCACCTATGGACACATAGTACCACGCCGAGCTAGGCGTCCCCGGCCCTCGACTATCGTAGAGCAAGCAGGCAACAGGATAACATTCCCCTTTGATCCTTAACAGTTTCTACATAACAGCCAAATAATAAATAACATATTCAACAGACCTATAACAATTCACAGATCATTGCAGGTTCACTACACAGCATTCAGCTTCCTCATCTTACACAGACAGATGTACGCCATGGATTCACACTACCTCTGCACAAGTTTCTCTCTTTTTTTTCCTCACAATCTTAACAACTTCAATGTTCAATGCCAGAAAAAATTCTCTCATAGATTAACACATCTGTCCAACAACTCAAGATAACGTACGTATCTGCAATCATTCATCACACTAAAAGCTTTCAACATACCTGCTGTATACATACTGCGTTTCAGGAGATGTGATGATGTCATGACCGCTAATTCCGGCCTCGGCAATGAATGATTGAACCATGTTTGTAAGAGTAAGCTTCTTACGTACCGGCCGGTTTTTGATATTCACTGATGCAAATGCCGTCAGGCCTCCAGCGACAGCGTATCAGACGAGCAATCTCCCGCAATCATGGGCCAAAATATATTAGACTGAAATTTGTAATGGGTATGTCAACCGATACCCGTCCTCCAGTGATTTATCCAGTTTCCAAATCATAGGTGATATATATTTATATATATATATATATATATATATATCTATATATATATATATATATATATATATATATATATCTGAGAGAAAAGATGACACAAGAGACCATGCTTGTATGCTCCAAATTCTTCTCTGGTCTTTATTGATCCAAACAAGTATATAAGTATAATGACAGGAAAGGTGTAGGCTTTGATTTCAGCCAATCATCTGCAATATGATAATGACTCTGATTCAGCCAATGAGAATATTTCAATGCATTATAATAATTCTTCACCCCTCAAGGTCCCTACAAGTTAATGTGTCTCTACTTCTTATCTCACTAGAGAATGGAGATTGCAGATAAGATTAAATCATTTAAACAAAGCGATTCTCCAAGGCTGATCACATCCTCCCTCATGGTAAACAATATCATTGTCCATTCGACCAAGGCTAATTGATCTGCTCCGTACAAAAGTAATAAAACACTCAATTCAAGAACACATAACATAGAATTGGTTCAAGACAGCTGCTGACATTACTTTTTACTTATTAATCTCAAGATGGCTCCTTCAGGCCAAAATATGAATTCCAATGATCCAAAATGGACGCCTACCATACAAGATGGAGTCCATGCAAAATGTTATCTTTTAAACATATTCTAATCACTTTCATAAGGCATAAGCCAATTTTTCATCATCTTGTGGAAAAAAATCTGTGTTGCCTCCAAATATGGTAATCAGAAGAAGTCCCTGGATCAACAACCCTTCGCTAGTAATCAAATGCATATAATTTGTAAAGCCTACATGCACATGATGCATATTACGTGTGGATATTCCTGCAGCAAATCCGCAGAGTAAATTAAATAAAGTAAGTTACACATTGCAGGCATTTTCTCCACTTTTAATAGACCTGAGGTGCAGGTTTTAAAATACAATTAATGTCTTTTTCTTGCATTTCCACATCAGAATTGTATCTGACAAGTCCATAAAAACACAAATTCGCTGCATAATATTTGCACCTGTTTCCACATCAAAATGTCAAATCCGCACCTAAAACGCATAAAAAATAAGTAGTATTAGGTGCAAATTATAGCTGCATTTATCCGTGGTTTTGCAACCGCTGCATTTGACACTTAAATTTTCGCTAAATTCACTATAGCCATATCTTCTAGCAGAGTCCAGTAGTCTCATTGCTCTTACAGTATCAAATTACTTTCTACGTTTGTGTAGAAAGTCTTTTCTCTAGACAGAGTAGATGCCCCTTTTGTTTTTGAAACAGTCAGTAGATCATTAGTGGCATCTTTATTTATCTTTGCTATATTTAGTTTGTTTGGACCTTACAGCGTACCTCCAGTGGCATTGCCTAAAAATCATTTTGCACAGTTGAATAGAACCTTTCACTAAAATTACTGTGAAAGTGATTAGAATATGTTTAAAAGATAACATTTTGCATGGACTCCATTTTGTATGGTAGGCATCCATTTTGGATCGTTGGAATCCATCTTTTGGCCTGAAGGAGCCATCTTGAGATTAATAAGTAAAAAGTAATATGTCAGCAGATGTCTTGAAGCAATTCTATGTTGTGTTCTTGAATTGAATGTTTTATTACTCTTGTGAGGAGCAGATCAAATAGCCTTGGACGAATGAACAATGACATTGTTTACCATGAGGGAAGGGGATTCAGCCCTCTGTTTAAATGATTTAATCTTATCTGCAGTCTCCATTCTCTAGTGAGATGAGAAGTAGACAAATTAACTTGTGTCTCTGAAATGTGTGTCTTCCCATGGGACAAGGTTCAGGCCACCTGGGGCTTGGAGGGTGAAGAATTATTTTAATGCATTGAAATATTCTCATTGGCTGAATCAGAGTCATTATCATATTGTAGATGATTGGCTGAAACCAAAGCCTACACCTTTCCTGTCATTATACTTATATACTTGTTTGGATCAATAAACCGCAGAGAAGGATTTTGAGCATACAAGCATGGTCTCTTGTGTCATCTTTTCTCTCAGATATATATATCTATTACCTATGATTTGGAAGCTGGATAAATTACTGGAGGGCGGGTATCGGTTGACATACCCATTACAAATTTCAGTCTAATATATTTTGGCCCATGATTGCGTTAACAATTACGATACCTATAATATGCAGATAGCTACTTCTTAGCCCGAGATCCTGCTGCTATACATGTCAGACTAAATGTAAAATCTTCTCTTGCTGCTTCATGAATTTGGCGGGCACTTCCTGATTGTGACATCAGCTAAGGGAACTGAAGACATAACTAAGCCCTTATATTTCATGATGCGGAGCTGTATATCTCATGCACTAGTAAATATGCTCAATCCCCCAATTATGAATCAAATCAGGTCACAATCTCCTGCTGCAATCTCTCCCCAGCATATAGTATCTATAAAGATATCTTCTGCAAGAGTCAAGTGCAGAGAGCTGCCAACACTGGACCCTTGCATAAACTCTCTCTCTTTTGGGTGGTTTTGTTTTTACGGCGTTCACCGTATGGTAAAAACGGTGCTTTAACTTTATTTTGTGGGTCAATACGATTACAGTGATACTAAATTTATATAGTTTTTTCATTGCTCATGACAACACCCATGCGAGGAGACTCCCCATCCTAGGACAGGAAACCTGAGGAGATTAAAAGTTTCACACCCCTTCCACACTTCAGTTTCAAGTTTCCTGTCCCCCAGATAGGTTGTCCTGGGGAGCTTCTGCTCCTATTGGAGATATGAATCTACGTGTTTTTTTTAAATTTATTTTTTATTCTCACCCGGGGACTGGAAGCTGGAGTGAGTTTGCCTTCCTTTCCTGGTATTGTATAAGTCGTCGTAAAATGCAGCCTATTTACCTAGTCTGCTTCCCTGTGTGCTGCCTCCTGTCTGTTCATGTCTGCTGCGGCTAGGTCAGACAGCATGCTTGCGACTCTTCCCTTCTTGGAAGGAGGAGTGGTAAAAATACTGTGGGCAGGTATTCTCAGTGTGGGCTGGACAGTGTCTGGGGTGCGTCTCAGGCACTTCTGGTGGTGTCTGACATCCCTTTCGGTTTTGCTGATGTCACTTTTGGTAGTGTCTGATGTGCCGGTAACAGGTGGGAGGAATTGCAGCACAGCTGTGTACTATATAAATAGGCAGCAGGGATGCAGCCAGCTCCTGCAGGTCCTCTGCAAAAACTAGGTTTTCAGCCTATAATTACTGTGAGCTGTAAAACCAGAGCCATCACAGTGGTGAATAACCATGTCTGATACTGGTGATGTCTATTCAAGAAGCGCTGACCCATCAGAAGCCCCCAGGCCTCAGAGTCCGGTATTTGTCTTCTGGGATCCACTAAACATTTGGTAAGCTGCTTTAACCATTATCTTATTGGTTTTTATTCTATGCCTTATGTTTTTTATACTACTAAAGTGGTTAAGAAGTCCAGCTCCAGCTCTAGTAAAGCCAGGACTTGTAGACTCTGTAAAAAGGCTTTATTATCCTTTTCCTCTAAACCGCCTTGTCAAGTCTGCCAGGATAGGTTCATTGCTGAGCTGGCGGCTTCTTTAATAGGCGGTATCAAACAAATTGTGAAGAATGAAGTGACTTCCTCATTGAAAGCTTTCAAGAGGAAGAGTTCTCAGGCTAGTGCCTCGGGTGCACCCTCTGCTCCGTTTAGTGCTGAGGACTTTGGCTCTGCTTCAGATGAGGGCAAAGTAGCCTCGATCAGACTCCTCTAATGAAGAACAATCTGGTAGTACCTCCTTCTAGGCAGAAGATATTGAAAATTTGTTAAAAGCAGTCAGTGCAACAATGAGGTTAGAGGATGTCAGGGAATCATCTAGATCCGTGTCAGATTTAATGTTTGAAGGATTAGTTCCTAGACAGAAGAGGGTATTTCCAGTACATCTGAATGTGAAAGCCCTCATTGTTGGAGAATGGAAGAATCCTGACAAAGTTCCTCATTCCTTCCTCCATAAATAGGAAATATCCCTTTGGTGAAAAGGACTTCGGATAAGGCCCCTAGTGTAGACGCCCAAGTAGCTAAAGTGTCAAGAAAAGGGATCCTCCCCTTTTGAAGATTTGGGGAGTTTAAGCAGATACATACCTTAGGAGGTCCAGGGAATCTGTGGCAGGTGGCCTTAGGGCTCCTCCACACGAGCGTAGCCCACCTCGGATGTGAAAAACTGCCGTTTTCCATGTCCGAGGTGGACCCGTGCGGGACACATTGTCACGGATCCCCCACAGACTACAGTCTATGGAGGGATGCGTGACATGCAGTAAAATAGGACATGTCCTATTTTTCAATGGAGCGTTCACACGCTCCGTTGCAACAACGGTCGTGTGAACGGCCCCATTGAAATGCATGAGTCTGTGTGACGGCCGTTGTTTTAACGGCCGTCACACGGACGTGATTCACGCTTGTGTGCATGAGGCCTAAGACCTAGCATTGCAGCTACTTGTGTGGCTAGGTCTATGAAGGTCTGGGGGTAGTTAGAGATTCACCTAAAAGATAAGACCCCAAGAGAGCAAATTATCACCTCTCTCCCTTCCCTTGCAAAGGCTACAGACTTTTTGGCAGATGCATCGGCTGATGCAGTCAAATTATCAGCTAGGGCTGCGGCTATGTCTAGGGCTCTATGGATTGAAACTTGGAAGAGGGGAGATCAGGGATCCAAAAGGCTGTGTGGGATTCCTCGTGAGGGAGATCTATTATTTTGCTCCTGATTGGATGATATATTAGATAAGGCATTCAATAGAAAGAAAGGGGTTCCCCATCCCTCAGATCCCCCCCCCCCCCGTGGGAATCAGGTGTTTTTTCTGAAAGAATAGTTTCAGACCCGCATGGGGAAGGAAGGTTCCTTTTAACCAAAAGGGTAGAGGCTTTATTATTTTCCAGCAGGATAAAAATAAAGCCAGCCAGCAATGATGTGAGGCCTCCAGTGGGGGAGGGGGGACTCTCTCTTTTTTTTCAGGCCTGGGGAAACATCTTAACCAACCTCTGGGTACTAGAGGGTGTAAGAGGGGGTTTCAGGCTAGAGTTTCTCTCTCTCCTTGAGGAAAGATTTATCCCAACAAAAAATCTGAGGGATATTTTCAAGAGACAGGCCTTACTAGAGGAAGTCCAATCCTTGATTCATAAGAGGGTGCTAGTTCCGGTTCCACCGGCAAAGATTGGAAGGGGTGTTTACTGCCCCTATTTCTAGTAAAGAAACCCAAGGGCAAGTTAAGGGTTATTATTAAGTCCCTGAACGAGTTTTTAACATACAAAATTTCAGAATGGAAACTATTACCTCAACTATCAGTCTGTTGTTTCCCCACTGTGTAATGGCTACATTAGACCTAGAGGATGCATATTACCATATACCGATGCATGCAACCTCCCAGAGTTTTTTTTTAAGGCTGTCTGTCTGGACGATCAGAAGCTTTCTCCATCTCCAGTATAAGGCTCTTCCCTTTGGGGTTGTCCTGTCACCAATGTTTGACCAACCAATGTCATCTCCACTGCTCTACCCTCTGGGACCTACGGTGGAATATAAACAGGGAAAAATCAGCTGTAGCCCCCTCCAAGATTTTTTTAGAAATACAGCTAGATTCCACTTGTCAGAAGTGCTTTCTCCCCCCTCAAAGTCCAGTCCCTAAGGAACAGGGTAATGGATCTCTTTATTCCCACCAGTGCTCCTTCCGGAAAGCAATGTCCATTCTAGGCTGTATGACCTCAGCTATCCCAGCAATAAATTGGGCTCAGCATCACTCAAGACCTCTTCAGAGGGAGATTCTTGGCCTTTGGGATGGTTCCCCCCTCTCTTTGGACACCAGTTGTAACCTTTCTTCAGAAGAGAGAATCTCTTCTGTGGTGGACAAAGGTAGAGAATCTCCAGTCTGGGATGCCCTTGTCAGTTCACAACCTGGTCAGCCTCACAACAGACGCAATTCCATGGGGTTGGGGGGCACACTTGGGGGAGGATCTCTGGCAGGGAAAGTGGTTATAAAGAAGGCTCTCCTAGCTGCGAGCCCCCTATTACAGGGAAAGGATGTCTGAATTTATTCAAACAACACAACATCAGTGGCTTACATAAATCGCCAAGGAGGGACAAGAGCTTCTCACCTCCAAGCACTAACACAGTCAATTTTCTTCTGGGCAGAACTCCACCTGAGTCAGTCCTGGGGTCAGGAATTGGGATTTGCCTTCCCACCCCTTTGTCTTATTCCCAGGGTATTAAAGACACACTGTTAGCCAGTAAGAAGAAAGTTAAATCTAACATCTACTTGAGGGGTTGGAACACCTTTACTAAGTTTGTAGGTTCAGAACAAGATTCTCTGACAGATCCTAACATACCAGTTATTCTAGATTTCCTACAGGCAGGTATAGACAAACGACTTAGACCCAGTACTCTGAAGGTCCAGATCACGGCATTAAGTTCTTTTTTTTTTATGTTAGGCTAGCCGAACATCCCTGGGTAAAGAAGTTTATGCGAGCATCATCACGTCTGAATCCTGTCTTAGGTCTGAAGTACCACCTTGGGATTTAAATACTGTCCTTTCAAGTCTTTCTCAAAGTCCCTTTGAGCCTATTGAAAATATTTATATCAGACTACTAACCATAAAATGTACTTTCCTTAAGGCCATTACATCTGCCAGGAGGATTTCTGAGACTGAGGTTTTATCAGCCCACCCCCCTTATACTAAGGTATTGGATGACAGGGTGATCATTAAACCACTCCCCTCCTTCCTTCGAAAGGTAGTGTTAAAGTTCCATACCTCACAGGATGTCGTGCTACCTTACTTCTTTCCTAACCCACGAGAACATTCAGGAAGAAAGATTCCACTGCCTGGATCTCAGGAGTTGTCTTCTGAGATATCTAGAAGTTACTTCTCATTGGAGGAAAGAGGAGAATCTTCTCCTACCGTTTCAGGGGACCTCGTAGAGATAGTAAGGTTTCTACAGTATCCATTGCCAGATGGATTAAGCAGGCAATACATTTAGCTTATGTGTCCTTATATTTTCCTCCACCAGTAAGGTTTGGAGCTCATTCAACTAGGTCGGTGGCCACTTCGTGGGCTGAGAAAGCAGGACATTATCGTCTGCAGGTTCTTATTGGTGAAGATGCCTCCTTTGGTAGCAAAGTCCTGCAGGCTATCCCTCCTTGATGACTACCAGTCTAGACCCGCATGGGTGCTGTCATGAGCGATGAAAAAACAATAATTACTTCCTGGTAATTGTTTTTTTGGAGCTCATGACAGCACCCTATATTCCCTCCCTTATGAGATTTTATTTGCTACTGAGAGTCAGTTAACCCTCTATACTTTCCTCCGTGTGGAGTTCCATAGGTCAGGGTCTGGCCTAGGCAGAATAGGACTATCATTTACCAGATTTGGATCCCTTTCATCTCTGCCTCTTGTGTTATCTTTCAAGATACCGGTTTACTTTTTTCGCTCACTCCTCCGGGTACTTCCTTTCTTGCAAATCACTGAGGTGTGGAGGGGGTATGAACCTTTTTATCTCCTCACGTTTCCTGTCCTGGGATGGGCGGTCTCCTCGCATGGGGCTGTCATGAGCTCCAAAAAAACAATTACCAGTAAGTAATTATTGTTTTTTCATGTTTTACTACTGTTCCAAAAATACTGATTGTTAAAAATAAAATTTGCGTTTTGTTGCCACATTTTGAGAGCCATAACTTTTTGATCACACTTTATTTCACTTTTTGTGGGAGACGACCCTACCAAAAAACAGCGATTCTGGCATTATTAAGTACAGACTAAATAATGATATATTGTAAGGTATTGTCCACACGTAACGGAATTGTGTTTTTTCCAGCTGGAATTTCGGCCAGAAAAAACACAACAGAATACAGTAGCACCATAGTGGATGAGATTTAAGAAATCTCATCCACATGCTGCATAAAAATTCAGAGCAGAAATTGACCTGCGGTGCGTATTTTTCAGACCGCAGCATGTCAATTCCTGCTGCGGAAAGTGGACTTATTTCATGAGTTTTTTCTCAATACTAGTCAATGGGGGACAACTTTTCCGCAACAAATCACAGTGTACTGCGTATTTCGCTGCGGAAAAGTAATGGCATTTGAATCAGGAAGTGGAAATTACATCACAGGAAGAATCCAAATGTCCATTTTTTAGAGCACCGCAAAGATGGCATGGTACTCCAGAATGTCAATTGATGTCTCCCGCGTTATAATGTTGGTAAGTATGTTTTGTAACATATCTATCTATCTGTCACGATGCGGGGTGGGACCCACTGGGCGGTACCGCATAGTGGGATGGCAGCTGGCCAAATAGGTATTGTACAAAGTCTATAGTCCAGAAAAGGGTACCTGAGGCAATGTAGACAGTAGCAAGGCAGGCTCGGCTGGGACCAGCCGACAGGTAGACGTCAGGCGTGGAGCAGCAGAACAGGCATGGAGATGAAGCACAACACGACAACAGCTCAGCAAGGCAGTAGACCAGGATGATACAGATAGCACAGGAAACAGGATACAGGTACGGGGAACACTGGGAAGCTGGAAGACACTTAGGAGACCATTCGCAAGATAGACTAAGGGAAACAACAACAACGCTCAGGCATAAAGCAGGGGGCTGGACCCCTCTTATAGTCCAGAGTACTCCCGAGTCAAAGTTCAACACAAGTTTCGGTGCACACGCTGCCCCTTTAAGAGCGGGCACGGGCGTGCACGCGCACCCTACGGGATCCGGCTGAGGTGATTGGACGCGAGCGCCGGCGTCTCCTGAGGAGGAGGCTGGGGCCAGCGCTTGCCAACTCGTGGCTGCGGCTGTCAGGGGGAGGTTGGAGCTGACGGCCTGCAGCCATGGACATTACAGTATTCCCCCTCTTACGCCCCCTCTTCTTGGGACCAGAGCGAGAGAGAAACTTTTTCAGAAGAGTAGGGGCATTGAGATTCTCCTCTGGCTCCCAGGACCTCTCCTCAGGACCAAAACCCCTCCAATTCACCAAATAAAAGTTTTTCCTCGCACTCTCTTGGTGTCCAAGATCTCCTTGACCACAAAGGTATCCGAAGGGCCGCAGGGGGCAACCGCAGGGCTGGGAGTCTTGGAATAGTGGTTCAGAATCACCGGTTTCAGGAGGGAGACATGGAAGGAGTTGGGAATCCTGAGGGTTGGAGGCAGCCGAAGCTTGTAGGCGACATGGTTGATCTCTTGCAGGATCTCGAATGGTCAGGAACCTGGGAGAAAATTTGCAGGACGGCACCCTCAGCCGGACTCTCGTACCTGGAAGAAACTGAGGAGGATCCCGTCTTCTAGTATCTGCTTTTTTACTCATGCGATCCACCGCCAGCAGAATGGAAGATCGGGTCTGTTGCCATATTTGCAGAAAATCCCTGAAGGTCGAGTCAGCTGCAGGCACCTGGGACATAGTAGAGACAGGAAGAGGTATTCGAGGATGTTGGCCGTAGACTATGAAGAACGGGCTGGAGGTGGTGGACTCACTAGTATGGTTATTATAGGAGAATTCTGTCCATGGGAGCAGCTGCACCGAGTCATCATGTCGTCTGGAAACGAAGTGCCGCAGATAGTTCTCCATAATTTGGTGAATCCTCTTGACTTGCCCATTGGACTGGGGATGATAGGCCGAAGAGAAGTCCAACTTTAGACCAAGGAGACCGAAGAGTGCTCTCCAAAACTTCGAAGTGAACTGGGCCCCTCGATCCGAAAAAATATGCAGGGGCAAGCTGTGCAGACGGAAGATGTGTTGTATGAAGAGGTCAGCCAGTCTGGAGTGGGCAATTTTATTAGCTGCGCATACCATGCATGAGGAGATGAAGTCCCTGATGTCTTTGGGCAGCGTGGGCCACCAGAACTGATGGGCGATTAGGTTTTGGGTCTTACGGGCACCCACGTGACCTGCCAGCTTGGAACTGTGAGCCCAGCGAAAGATTCTTCCTCGGTCAGCCAGACGTGCAAAAGTTCTTCCTGGAGGATTGTCTCTAACCTGCAGAGGGTTCACAGAGAAGATGCAAGAAGGATCAATAATATTATAATAATAACGACCACCTGGCATGACGAGGATTCAACCGTTGAGCCATCTGTAAATAGGTCCGATTTTTGTGATCCGTGAAGACCAGTATAGGGTGGACTGCGCCTTCCAGTAGGTGTGTCTACTCCTGCAGGGCCAGCTTAATGGCCAGTAACTCCCGATCCCCAATGGAGTAGTTGCGCTCTGCAGAAGAAAAAAGTTTGGAATAGTAGCCACATACCACAGTCTTGCCTTTAGAACCTCTCTGGAACAACAGTGCGCCAGCACCAACAGAGGAAGCGTCCACCTCTAAAGAAAACTGTAGGGACACATCAGGGTGATTGAAGAATAGAGGCTGACATGAAGGCTTTTTTCAAGGTCTCAAATGCGGCTTCAGCCTCCGGAGTCCACATTTTGGCATTCATACCCTTCTTTGTGAGCGAAGAGATGGGGGCTGTCAATGACGAGAAGTTGGGGATAAACAGCCGTTAGAAGTTGGCGAATCCCAGGAAGCGTTGTATGGCCCTTATGTCTTGGGGGCGTGGCCACTCCAGGACAGCCTTAACCTTCTCAGGGTCCATTTTGAGGCTCTGATCGGAGATTATGTAGCCCAGGAAGGGAAGGGATTTTTTCTCAAACATGCACTTCTCCAGCTTGGCGTAAAGATGATTCTCCCTTAAACGAAGCAACACCTGGCGGACATGACTCTGGTTGCTTTGGACCACAGCATTTAAAGGATGGCAGGCATTGGCACTAGCTCCAGTCCCTGGCGTTTCAGAAGGGTGACAGCTGTAATACACAGCAAAAACACACGGCTGAGGCCCCATGCACACGACAGTATTTTTTCCCTCCCGTGAATACTGGCCGTAAATACGGATCCTTTGTCACACGTTTTTAACCCATATTTACGGACCCGTGCCCGTTAATATGGGTCCGTTGTCATCCGTATTCCACCCGTATTTACGGACCTGTAAAAAAAGGGGGTCTGGAAATGATGTCACAATCATGTCCAAACCCCTTAAAAGGGTCACATGATCGCTTAGATGCCATTTTCTCTACTTCTCTTTATTCAAAAATTGAAATCCCTGTCGCCTAACAACTCTCCCGTAATTACGGGTGCACACACGTAGCCACCTGTAATTACGGGAGCCCCATAGACTTCTATGGGCCTGCCCATGCCGTAATTACGGCCTGAAGTAGGACACGTTCTATATTTTTCAACAGCCCGGGCACCTTCCCGTACGCAAACGGGAAGGTACCCGTGGGCACGAGAAGCTTACACCGCATTCCAAATTATTAGGCAAATGTTATTTTTCGCTGATTTTCCTAAATAGTCGATGCAAATGACAGTCAGTATAATCTTCAAGCCATCAGCCGTTGGAGTATAATGCAAATTTTATTGAACAAATCTCCTAACGATAATGTAAAGGGTTTGCCAGACACAGGTTCTGTGTCGACGCACGGGGTTATTCAGCCTTCATCAGCTCCAAGGTCTGCTCGAGTGACACGATCTGTTACAACTCAGGCTGGCAGGCTGAGGAGAAGGAGAACCTATCACAGCCTGGCCTGACGGTGCTGCTCCCGCCCTTGGTCTATTTATACCCTCACTTGCAGCTTGGTCCTTGCCTGTGATTGTCTTGTTTCCTGGCTCTGCGATTCCTGCTATTTACCTGATTGATCGCTGCTTCATATTGACCCTGGCTTGACTGACGATTCTCCTGCTCTGATTTTGCTACTGCGTACTCTCATGGTTTGACTCAGCTCGTTCACTACTCATGTTGCTCACGGTGTCGCCATGGGCAACTGCCCCAACTTCCCCCTTTGCTTCTGTGTGCCCTTGTCTTGTGTTGTCTGTTTTGCACTTACCGAGCGTAGGGATCGTCGCCCAGTTGTACGCCGTCGCTTAGGACGGGCCGTGCAAGTAGGCAGGGACTGAGTTGCGGGTAGATTAGGGCCCACCTGTCCGTCTCCCTACCCCTATTCATTACATAGTCACAGGCCATATACCTTTTCTACTCAACAAAAATGTATCTTAAGCATACATTATACCATCAGGTATAACTATCAATTAATCAGAATACCAAAAATATACCTGATATACAAATAATGTAGATAGATAACGAAATAACAAATATAAATCTTTATTATCCCATAAGGGAAAAATTACCCCCAAAATACATAGTTACATAGTTACATAGTTACATAGTTAGTACGGCTGAAAAAAGACACATGTCCATCAAGTTCAACCAAGGGAAGGGAAAAGGGAAGGAAAAATTTCTACACATAGGAGCTAATATTTTTTTGTTCTAGGAAATTATCTAACCCTTTTTTAAAGCCATCTACTGTCCCTGCTGTGACCAGCTCCTGCGGTAGACTATTCCATAAATTCACCGTTCTTACTGTAAAGAAGCCTTGTCGCCTCTGCAGCTTGAACCTTTTTTTCTCCAGACGGAGGGAGTGCCCCCTTGTTTTTTGAGCGGGTTTTACAAGGAACAGGATATCACCATATTTTTTGTATGTGCCATTAATATATTTATATAAGTTAATCATGTCCCCCCTTAGTCGTCTTTTTTCAAGGCTAAATAGGTTTAATTCTTTCAATCTTTCCTCATAACTTAAATTCTCCATGCCCCTTATTAGCTTCGTTGCTCTTCTTTGTATTTTTTCCAACTCCAGGGCATCCTTTCTATGAACTGGAGCCCAGAACTGAACTGCATATTCTAGATGGGGCCTCACTAATGCTTTGTAAAGTGGCATTATTACATCCCTGTCCCGTGAGTCCATGCCTCTTTTAATACACGACAGTATCCTGCTGGCCTTTGAAGCAGCCGATTGACACTGCATGCTGTTATTGAGTTTATGATTTACAAGTACACCCAGATCCTTCTCAACAAGTGAATCCGCCAGTGTAGCGCCCCCTAGGACATATGATGCATGCAGGTTGTTGGTACCCAGATGCATAACTTTACATTTATCTACATTAAACTTCATTTGCCAAGTGGACGCCCAAACACTTAGTTTGTTTAAATCTGCCTGTAATTCATGAACATCTTCCATAGTCTGAACTATATTACATAGCTTGGTGTCATCTGCAAAAATAGAAATAGTGCTATTAATCCCATCCTCTATATCATTAATAAATAAGTTGAATAATAGTGGTCCCAGCACTGAACCCTGGGGTACACCACTTATAACCGGGGACCATTCAGAGTAGGAGTCATTGACCACAACTCTCTGGATACGGTCCTTGAGCCAATTCTCAATCCAATTACAAACTATATTTTCTAAACCTATAGTCCTTAATTTACCCATTAGGCGTCTATGGGGGACAGTGTCAAATGCCTTTGCAAAGTCCAAAAACACTAAATCCACAGCGGCCCCTCTGTCTAGACTTCTGCTCACCTCTTCATAAAAACAGATTAGGTTAGTTTGACAACTTCTGTCCTTAGTAAAACCGTGCTGGCTGTCACTTATAATGCTATTTATTGTCACATAATCCTGTATATAGTCCCTCAATAGCCCCTCAAACATTTTCCCCACGATGGATGTTAAGCTTACTGGTCTATAATTACCCGGGGAAGACCTAGAGCCCTTTTTGAAAATAGGCACCACATTTGCCCTGCGCCAGTCCCTTGGCACTATACCAGTCACTAGAGATTCTCTGAATATTATGAAAAGGGGGACAGAAATAACTGAACTAAGCTCTTTAAGAATTCTAGGGTGTAACCCATCTGGTCCTGGGGCCTTGTGCACATTTATTTTATTTAATTTAGCTTGGACCATCTCTACATTCATCCAATTCAGTATATCAACTGATATATTAACAGCACTGGCACCGGCTACATCAGCTGCTCCTTCTTCTGTTGTATATACAGAGCTAAAGAACCCATTTAGTAACTCTGCCTTCTCTTGATCCCCTGTGATCAACTCCCCATTACCATTATCTAGGGGTCCTACATGTTCAGACCTTGGCTTTTTTGCATTTATATGCTTGAAGAATTTTTTAGGATTTGTTTTACTATCCTTGGCCACCTGCCTTTCGTTTTGTATTTTTGCTAATTTTATTACATTTTTACAGATTTTATTAAGCTCTTTATATTTTACAAAGGCTACAGCTGTACCCTCAGATTTGTATTTTTTAAATGCCCTTTTTTTGTCATGTATTGCCCCTTTCACAGAAGGTGTAAGCCATGTGGGGTTTAATTTGAGTCGTTTATACTTATTACCTGTAGGAATAAATTTTGCACTATAATAACTCAAAGTAGATTTGAAAATCTCCCATTTATCATTTGTTCCATTATTTGACATTAGTTCTTCCCAGTCTATATCCTGAATTGCAGCCCTCATCCTGGGGAAATTGGCTTTCTTAAAATTAAATGTTTTTGCCCTCCCAGCCTGCGTTTGTTTTTTACAGTATAGGTAAAATGTAACTATATTGTGATCACTGTTACCGAGGTTTTCACGAACATTGACATTCCCAACAAGCTCTGCATTATTAGAAATGACCAGATCCAACAGAGCTTCACCTCTAGTCGGGTCTTCCACAAACTGGCCCATAAAATTTTCCTGCAACAGGTTGAGGAAATGTCTCCCCTTTGCAGTTGAAGCCGAACCATGACACCAATTAATATCCCGGAAATTAAAATCTCCCATTATCACTACAGTACCCGCCTGTGCAGCCCGCTCCATCTGTTTATATATCTGACCTTCCATCTCCTCAGTTATATTGGGGGGTCTATAGATTACACCAAAAGTAATTTTTTCAGTGTTTACCTCCCTTTCTAGTTCCACCCACAATACATACATTTAAAACACAGAAAATTAAAAACACCCCGGATTGGAATGTCCAACATATCCCATAACAATAGCCATGAAATGTTTACAATGTATAAAGCTATAAAGTATTGCCTGAAGATCAGAAATCTAGAATGATCAACTAGCTATGGCATGAGTATTTCACATATGTGGATGTATAGAGCCACATCAATATCTGAATTGGCTATTTAATTTACCTGGGGTGGACATGATGAAAACGACCCAATCCGAGGACCACCTCGACGCGTGTTTTGCTTCCTTCGTCAAGAGGTGAATATGCTAGTAGTTTCCCCTCTTTAAGTACAGGCTCAAATGAGATGATGTTAATCGGCGCATGACAGATCACGTCCATCTCCATGCGTCAGACCATCCGCGTCATGGCCGGAAGTTGTACCTGGAAACCAGGACTCGTTCTCAAACCTGATTGACAACTTCTGGTCTGGCGCATAAGAGATCACGCGACCCGCATGCGCTCGGATCAAGTACCCAGTGAGTAGAACAAGAAGCATATTATCAATAGAGGGAAAGTGTCATCTGTGATATCGATTTGTAAAGCGCCAAAAACCCATATACATGGATACAAAATTACTTAATATATATCATTATACCTATATCTACCCATAATATGGGAATGCTAAAAAGAGCTCTAGAAAAATGCATAAATAAAGAAAAAAATAAATATCCAATCCATGACTGTATAAATACTTCAATAGCTAAATACTATGTCCGAATTTTTATGTATACATAACTAAAACCATCATTAAACACTACATCACTTATGGTTCCATATAGAGATGAGCGAACTTAACAAAAGTTTGGTTCGGCTAGTTCGCCGAATTTCACTAAAAAGTTCGATTCGGACCGAACCTGTCATTTCCGTGCGCCGAGCATGGTACTGTCCAGGGTGCTGAAAGAGTTAATGGGCTGCACTAACTCTTTCAGCGACCTTGACAGTACATGCTCGGTGAGCGGAAAATACAATTTTAATGTAATAAAAAAATAATAATAATATGTTCATACTTACTTTCTTCCTGTCCGGCCTTCAGCGATGACGTTTCATCCATGGCGCCGCTGCAGCCAATCACAGGCTGTAGTGGCAGTCACGCACGTCAGGATGACGTCAGAAGGCCGGCCTCCAGGGATGACACTTCATCCCACGTGACCGCCTCTGCAGCCAATCACAGGCTGCAGCGCACTCTACACTACACTACACTACACATCTTCGTGGGAACGTCTTAGGTGAGTTTATTTATGTATGTATGTTTGCATTTATGTATGTATGTATGTTTGCATTTATGTATGTATGTATGTATGTTTGCATGTATGTATGTTGTCATGTATGTATGTTGTCATGTATGTATGTTGTCATGTATGTATGTGTATATGTGCATGTATGTTTGCATGTATGTATGTTGGCATGTATGTATGTGTATATGTGTATGTATGTTTGCATGTTTGCATGTATGTATGTTGGTATGCATGTTGTCATGTATGTATGTATGTTGTCATGTATGTATGTATGTTGTCATGTATGTTGGCATGTATGTATGTATATATGTGCATGTATGTTGGTATGTATGTATATATGTGCATGTTTGTATGTATATATTTGCATGTATATATTTGCATGTATGTATGTATGTTTGCATGTATGTATGTTTGCATGTATGTATGTATGTATGTATGTATGTATATATGTGCATGTATGTTTGCATGTATGTTGGCATGTATGTATATAAGTGCATGTTTGTATGTATATTTGCATGTATATATTTGCATGTATATATTTGCATGTATGTATGTATGTTTGCATGTATGTATGTTGTCATGTATGTATGTTGTCATGTATGTAAGTTGTCATATGTATGTATGTATGTATGTATGTATTTTGTCATGTATGTATGTATGTATGTTTGTATGTACGTTGTCATGTATGTATGTATGTTGTCATGTATGTATGTATGTATGTATGTTGTCATGTATGTATGTATGTATGTTGGCATGTATGTATGTTGGCATGTATGTATGTATGTATATATGTGCATGTATGTTGGTATGTATGTATATATGTGCATGTTTGTATGTATATATTTGCATGTATATATTTGCATGTATGTATGTATGTTTGCATGTATGTATGTATGTATGTATGTATATATGTGCATGTATGTTTGCATGTATGTTGGCATGTATGTATATAAGTGCATGTTTGTATGTATATTTGCATGTATATATTTGCATGTATGTATGTATGTTTGTATGTATGTTTGCATGTATGTATGTTTGCATGTATGTATGTTGTCATGTATGTAAGTTGTCATATGTATATATGTATGTATGTATGTATTTTGTCATGTATGTATGTATGTATGTTTGTATGTATGTTGGCATGTATGTATGTTGGCATGTATGTATATATGTGCATGTTTGTATGTATATATTTGCATGTATGTATTTGCATGTATGTATGTATGTATGTATGCATGTATGTATGTATGTTTGGATGTATGCATGTTGGCATGTATGTATGTTGGCATGTATGTATGTATGTTGTCATGTATGTATGTATGTATATATGTGCATGTATGTTGGCATGTATGTATATATGTGCATGTTTGTATGTATATTTGCATGTATATATTTGCATGTATGCATTTGCATGTATGTATGTATGTATGTATGTATGCATGTATGTATGTTTGTATGTATGTTGGCATGTATGTATGTTGGCATGTATGTATGTATATATGTGCATGTATGTATGTTTGCATGTTTTTATTTTTGCATGTATGTTTATATATATGTGCATGTATGTAATTATGTTTGCATGTATTTATGTTTGCATGTATATTTGTGCATGCTTGTATATATGTATGTATGTATGTATCTTTGCATGTTTGTTTGTATGTATGTTTTCATGTGTGTGTGTATGCATGTATGTATGTATGATAGTTTGCATGTATGTATGTATATATGTTTGCATGTATATATGTGCATGCTTGTTTATATGTATGTATGTATGTATGTTTGTATATATGTATGTATGTATGTTTGCATGTATGTTTGTTTGTATATATGTCTGTATGGCCATGTATGATACTGTCTGCTGGCGCCCTGTATCTAAGTCAACTTCGCGGCAGGCTTCTATACATGGTATAACAGTCAGTATCACACATTAAACTGAATCTAAGCCTACGACATGTTTTATTTCATTTTTTTTTTACAGGTTTGGTGTTTGGACTACGTCGGTTTTGAGGACTACTTAGATGACGTTTTTTTTTTCTACAATAAAATGGTTAATGAGGGTTGTGTTGGGGGTGCTTTATTTCAATAAAATATTTTATCTATATCTTTGTCTTTTATTTTCAAATTTTATTACTACCACTTTAGTAATGGCCGCTGTCTGACAACATCCATTACTAAGGCGAGGCTTAGTGTTAGCCGGTGCAGAGGCTAACACTAACCACCATTATTACCCCGGTACCCACCACCACCAGGGGTGCCGGGAAAAGCCAGGTACGATCCAGTACCCGACCATGTGTTGTGATGGTCGGGCTCTGGGGCGGCCGCAGGCTGGTATTATGAGGCTGGGAAGGGCCAAACACAGTGGACCTTCCCACCCTTTTAATGCTAGGCTGCTGCTGTGTTGTATCTGGCTGGTTATAAAAGTGGGGGGGACCCCACGTCACTTTTTTAAATTATTTATTTTTTATTTTTATTTTTTTAAAAGACATGGGGTTCCACCCAATTTATCATAACCAGCCACATACAACACAGTGTTATTAGCCTGGGAATGGACAAAACCAGTGGCCCTTCTCACCCATGTAATGCCAGACTGCTGCGGCCTTGTATATGGCTGGTTATTAAAAATGTGGGGGGCCGTCTATTGTTACATTTGTTAAATTCCAAAAAAAAACCGACGTGGGGGTCCCCCCCATTTTTATAACCAGCCCGATACAACACAACAGCTGCAGCCTAGCATTACAAGGGTGGGAAGGTCCACTGTTTTTGGCCCTTCCCAGCCTCATAATACCAGCCTACGGCCGCCCCAGTACCCGACCATCACAACAGATGGTCGGGTACTGGATCATACCAAGCTCTTCCCGGCACCCCTGGTGGTGGGTGGGTACCGGGGTAATAATGGGTGGTTAGTGCTAGCCTCTGCACCAGCTAACACTAAGTACCGCCTTAATAATGGACGCTGTCAATCAGCCAACTGCCATTATCTAGGCACTAATAAAGTTTAAAAAAAACCACAAAGACAATTCTTTTTTATTGAAATAAGAAATCCCCAACAAAACCCTCGTTAACCATTTTATTAAAATTTGAAAAAAAGTAGATCTATGCAGTAGTCCAACGAATCGAAGATGTAGTCCAATCGGTACATCAAAATCTGCAACAACATAAAAAAACAGTTATCAATGTGAACAATACCAATACTACTACTCACCTACACACATATATACACGCACACACAAACAAACAACCATACACAAGCACACACATAAATACACAAACACAACAAGATAAATACACACACACACACAAACAGACAAGCACACACACATATACACGAACTCACACATATACAAACAAAAACACATATATCCAAACACACACATATACACGAACACATACATATACACAAACACACACACACATATACACAAACACATATACACAGTTATACACAAACACACACACATATACACGAACTAACTCATATACACAAACACATATACAAACAAACACACACATATACACAAACACACACATATACACAAACACATGTACACAAACAGACCCATATATACACAAACACACACATATACACACAAACACACACACAAACATATACACAAACACACCCATATATACACAAACACACACACAAACACACACCCATATACACACATATACACAAACACACACATATGCACAAACACACACATATACACAAACAGACCCATATATACACAAACACACACCCATATACACACATATACAAAAACACACACACACAAACATCTACACACAAACATATACACAAATACACCCATATGTTCACACACATATACACAAACATATACACAAACACATATACACAAACACAAACACACATAAACACACACACACAAATATACACAAACACACATATAAAAACAAAAACAGACAAAGACACATACCCAAACACACATATATACACAAACACACACATACACAAACACACACACTGTTTCTTTTAAATGCTGCTGGGGACCCCGCTCGATCCACTATATAAGGCTGCGCTACAGTGCAGCATTTAAAAGAAACAGGATACTGACCTGTCCATAGAGTTTAAGGCAGAACAGAGTATTTCAGGAGGTGAGCGTGCAGATTCAGTGCTGCTGTGAACTCTGCTCTTACCATTACCTAGCTCAGTTGTACCTCTCCTCCACTCCTGTCCTCAATAACACCTTCACATGATTGGCAAGTCACCACGTAATGGTAAGAGCAGAGTTCACAGCAGCACAGAGTATTTCAGGAGATGAGCGTGCGGATCTTGTGCAGGGTGGTGACTTGCCAATCATGTGAAGGTGTTATTGAGGACAGGAGTTGAGGAGAGGTAACAGACTGAGCTACGTAATGGTAAGAGCAGAGTTCACAGCAGCACAGAGTATTTCAGGAGAGGAGCGTGCAGATTCTGTGCTGCTGTTACCTCTCCTCCACTCCTGTCCTCAATAACACCTTCACATGATTGGCAAGTCACCACCCCGCACAAGATCCACACGCTCATCTCCTGAAATACTCTGTGCTGCTTTGAACTCTGCTCTTACCATTACGTAGCTCTCAGTCTGTTACCTCTCCTCCACTCCTGTCCTCAAGAAGACCTTCACATGATTGGCAAGTCACCACCCCGCACAAGATCTGCACGCTCATCTCCTGAAATACTCTGTGCTGCTGTGAACTCTGCTCTTACCATTACGTAGTGACTTGCCAATCATATGAAGGTGTTATTGAGGACAGGAGTGGAGGAGAGGTAACAGACTGAGAGCTACGTAATGGTAAGAGCAGAGTTCACAGCAGCACTGAATCTGCACGCTCCTCTCCTGAAATACTCTGTGCTGCTGTGAACTCTGCTCTTACCGTTACGTGGTGACTTGCCAATCATGAAGGTGTTATTGAGGACAGGAGTGGAGGAGAGGTAACAGACTGAGAGCTACGTAATGGTAAGAGCAGAGTTCACAGCAGCACTGAATCTGCACGCTCATCTCCTGAAATACTCTGTGCTGCCTTAAACTCTGTGGACAGGTCAGGATCCTGTTTCTTTTAAATGCTGCACTGTAGCGCAGCCTTATATAGTGGATAGAGCGGGTTCCCTAGCAGCATTTAAAAGAAACAGGATCCTGACCTGTCCACAGAGTTTAAGGCAGCACAGAGTATTTCAGGAAATGAGCACGGTCGGCCACGGGCAGCCGGTCGTTTTTCCGAGCCGTGCTCCCATTATGCACACGACATGACCGTAAAAACACCCGTTATTGCGGGTCGTAATTACGACCCGCAATAACGGGCTCATAGACTTCTGTTACCCACGGGTACCTTCCCGTTTTCTCACGGGAAGGTGCCCGTGCCGTTAAAAAAATAGAACATGTTCTATTTTTCTATTTTACGGGCTGTGCTGCTATACTTTATAATGACAGCACGGCTCGCAAAAGCGGCCGGCTGTGCCCGGCCGTGCTCGTAATTAGGAGTCGTAATTACTAGCACGGCCCGTAAAATAAAAAAATAGAACATGTTCTATCTTTTTAACGGCACGGGCACCTTCCCGTGAGAAAACGGGAAGGTACCCGTGGCTAACAGAAGTCTATGGGCCCGCTATTTCGGGTCATGATTACCACCCGTAATAACGGGTGTTTTTACGGTCGTGTGCATGAGGCCCCATAATGACCGGTGGCTAGATGTGTGCACCCGTCATTACGGCAGCGTTGCTAGGCGACGTCAGTAAATAGTCACTGTCCAGGGTGCTGAAAGAGTTAACTGATCGGCAGTAACTGTTTCAGCACCCTGGACAGTGACTACCGATCACAATATAGAGTAACCTGTAAAAAAAAAGACGTTCATACTTACCGAGAACTTTCTGCTTCCTCCAGTCCGGTCTCCTGGCCGTTGCCTTGGTGACGCGTCCCTCTCGACATCCGGCCCGACATTCCTTGATGACGATGCAGCCCATGTGAGCGCTGCAGCCAATCACAGGCTGCAGAGGCCTCTGCAGCCAATCACAGGCTGCAGAAGCCTCTGCAGCCAATCACAGGCTGCCGCGTCAGAAAAGAAGGTCGGACTAGAGGAAGAAGAGGGACTCGTCACCAAGACAACGACCAGGTACGTATGAAATGCTTTTTATTTTATTTTTAATCAGCAGCCTCTTTTCTCTATCAGTGATTGATAGAGACAAGTGGCTGCCGATTTGTATAATATTTTTGACCGGGTTCGATCAAAACGGGTTCGGCCGAACCCGGTGAAGTTCGGATTCGCTGCGAACCGAATTTTTCCGGAAGGTCGGACCGAAACCGGGTTCGGTTGTCCCGGTTCGCTCATCTCTAGTTCCATATAAAATGACTAAATATGAATAATTACCGTAGATATACCAATATTAAACATAACAACGTGTGTATATATATATTTAAAAAAAACAAAGTAATAAGAGGACCATCAAAAACCAGGAGAGAGCCACGATCATTATAATAAATATAAAGTGCACAAGTGTAAATTAATGGGTTCGTGGATGATAATCCCGATCAGAGAGCCAACCTGCACACAGGAATTACGGGCTCCGATCAAGATGAGCATCCCGGATCCATTGATAACGTGAATAACCGTAAGGACCATTACCTGGTGCCTAGCTCCCTCCAGGAAGTGGCGCCACTCTTCAAATGCCCATTTAATGGCTAAGAGTTCGCGGTTGCCAACGTCATAGTTACTCTCAGTGGGGGAGAACTTCCTGGAGAAGTAGGCACAGGGGGCGGAGATGGGTGAGAGACCTAGTACCCTGGGACAAGACAGCACCCACTCCCACCTCGGAGGCGTCAACCTCCACGATGAATGGCTCCATTTGGTTAGACTGAATCAGCACTGGGGCAGAGACAAAGCACCTCTTAAGGATCTCAAAAGCCTGGAGCGCCTCCGGAGGCTAGTGGAGGAGATCAGCACCTTTGCGAGTAAGGTCCGTAAGAGGCTTAGTGATGACCGAGAAGTTAGCAATAAGTCTCCTGTAATAATTAGCAAATCCCAGGAAGCACTGTAAAGCCTTCAGGGAGGCAGGTTGGACCCATACAGCCACAGCTTGAATCTTGGCAGGGTCCATGCGGAATTCGTTAGGAGTGAGGATTTGACCCAAAAATGGTATCTCCTGCACCCTAAACACACATTTTTCGGTTTTAGCAAAGAGTTTGTTTTCCCGAAGGGCCTGGAGCACCTTCTTGACATGCTCAATGTGAGAGGAACAGTCCTTGGAAAACACAAATATATAATCAAGGTACACTACAAGAAATACCCCCAGTATTCCAGTTAAATGTGGGATTATGCATCTGCAACCAAGGAAGGCCTAAAACCAAATCGGACGATAATCCCTGCATCCAAATGAATGGAGCCAACAATGAGTTCAAAAACAGGGGTATGCTGCGTAAAATAACCATTAGCAAGTGTAGTGGAGTCGATACCCACTACCGGGACAGGTTTAGGCAAATCAATCAATGGCATAGCTAGAGACATAGCAAATTCCACAGACATAATATTAGCAAAAGACCCTGAATCCACAAAGGCACTACCGGTGGCAGACTTACCCTCAAAAGAGACCTGATAGGGAAGCAAGATCTTATTAGGTTTCATATTTACGGGAAATACCTGTGCGCCCATGCGACCTCCCCGATGGTGAGTTAGGCGCGGAAGTTTTCCGACTGCTTACTCTTACGCTTAGGACAGTCGTTCACTTGATGCTTGTCATCCCCACAGTAGAAGCAGAGACCATTCCTCCTGTGGAACTTTCTACATTGTTGGGGAGACACGGAGGCCCCGAGTTGCATTGGTTCATCCGAGTTTTCCGTGGAAGAGTGAAGCAACGGAACCTCAGGAGCTGTCATAGGGGAGCCAGAGGAGAAGGCACAAAAACGTTCAAGTCGTCGTTCCCTGAGACGTCGGTCAAGACGTACCGCTAAAGCCATAACCTGATCTAGAGAGTCTGAAGAGGGATAGCTAACTAACAGGTCTTTCAGGGCGTTCGACAGACCCAATCTAAACTGGCACCTCAAGGCAGGGTCATTCCACCGAGAAGCTACACACCACTTCCTAAAGTCAGAACAGTACTTCTCAATGGGTCTCTTACCCTGACGTAAGGTCACCAGCTGACTCTCGGCAAAGGCAGTCTTGTCAGTCTCGTCATAGATGAGCCCGAGAGCAGAAAAAAAAGGTCAACAGAAGAAAGTTCAGGGGCGTCAGGAGCCAAGGAGAAGGCCCATTCCTGGGGGCCGTCCTGGGGCCGGGAAATAATTATACCCACTCGCTGGCTCTCAGAACCTGAGGAGTGGGGCTTTAAACGGAAATAGAGCCTACAACTCTCCCGAAAGGAGAAAAAAGTCTTACGGTCCCCTGAGAACCGGTCAGGCAACTTGAGGTGGGGTACAAGAGGTGAGGTGGAGGGCACTACCTGGGTAGCATCACGCTGGTTGCACCTCTGAGTCAGGTCTTGGAGCTGTAGGGAGAGACCCTGCATTTGCTGAGCCAGGGCCTCAAGGGGGTCCATAGTGTGTCAGGGAACAGGGTAGAAAAGGTATTTGAGCCTGTGATTATGTAATGTCGGGTAGGGAGACGGACAAGTGTGCCCTAATCTACCCGCCACTCAGTCCCTGCCTACTTGCACGGCCCGTCCTAGGTGACGGCGTACAACTGGGGACGGTCCCTACGCTTAATATGTGCACGACAGACAACACAAGACAAGGATACACAGAAGCAAAGGGAAGTAAGGCAGTTGCCCACGGCAACACCGTGAGCAACAGGAGAGGTGAACGAGCCGAGTCAAACAAGGAGTGTACGTGGTAGCATAAGCAGAGCAGGAGAACAGTCAGTCAAGCCTGGGTCAATATGAAGCAGAGGTCAATGGTAAATAGCAGGAACAGCAGAGCCAGGAAACAAGAGAATCACAGGCAAAGGACAAGCAGCAAATGAAGGTATAAATAGACCAAGGGCGGGAGCTAGAACCATCTGGCCAGGCTATGATAGGTTCTCCCACTCCTCAGCCTACCAGCCTGAGTCCAGATGCAGGCTGATTAACCACGGGCATCGACACAGAAGCTGTGTCTGGAAAATACTTTACAGCCACTTTGTACCCCTCAAGAAACTACCCAATGCCAAGACGTTAGCTACCTTGTTTGTCAAACACATCCTGCGTCTCCATGGGGTTCCGATCAATATTGTTTCTGACAGAGGGGTACAATTTGTTTCATTGTTTTGGAGAGCTTTCTGTAAGAAGCTGGAGATTGATCTGTCCTTTTCCTCGGCCTTCCATCCTGAAACTAATGGCCAAACTGAGAGGACTAATCAGTCTCTAGAACAATACTTAAAGAGGCTCTGTCACCAGATTTTGCAACCCCTATCTGCTATTGCAGCAGATAGGCGCTGCAATGTAGATTACAGTAATGTTTTTATTTTTAAAAAACGAGCATTTTTGGCCAAATTATGACCATTTTCGTATTTATGCAAATGAGGCTTGCAAAAGTACAACTGGGCGTGTTGAAAAGTAAAAGTACAACTGGGCGTGTATTATGTGCGTACATCGGGGCGTGTTTACTACTTTTACTAGCTGGGCGTTGTGTATAGAAGTATCATCCACTTCTCTTCACAACGCCCAGCTTCTGGCAGTGCAGACACAGCCGTGTTCTCCAGAGATCACGCTGTGTCGTCACTCACAGGTCCTGCATCGTGTCAGACGAGCGAGGACACATCGGCACCAGAGGCTACAGATGATTCTGCAGCAGCATCGGCGTTTGCAGGTAAGTCGATGTAGCTACTTACCTGCAAATGCTGATGCTGCTGCAGAATCAACTGTAGCCTCTGGTGCCGACACGATGCAGGACCTGTGAGTGACGTCACAGATCTGCACTGCCAGAAGCTGGGCGTTCTGAAGAGAAGTGGATGATACTTCTCATCAGAACGCCCAGCTAGTAAAAGTAGTTAACACGCCCCGATGTACGCACATAATACACGCCCAGTTGTACTTTTACTTTTAAACACACCCACTTGGACTTTTGCAAGCCTCATTTGCATAAATACGAAAATGGTCATAACTTGGCCAAAAATGCTCGTTTTTTAAAAATAAAAACGTTACTGTAATCTACATTGCAGCGCCTATCTGCTGCAATAGCAGATAGGGGTTGCAAAATCTGGTGACAGAGCCTCTTTAAGGTGTTTTATCTCAGACTGTCAAAATGATTGGGTCTCCTTCATTCCCCTCGCTGAATTTTCCCTTAATAACCGGGTCAGTAACTCATTGGGGGTCTCCCCCTTCTTCTGTAATTTTGGGTTTAATCCATGGTTCTCCTATATTTCACCTGGTGGTTCCAACAATCCCGAGGTAGATGTAGTTCATCGGGAACTGTGCACAGTCTGGGCCCAGGTTCAGAAGAACCTTGAGGCGTCCCAGAGCATCCAAAAGACTCAGGCAGATAAAAGACGTTCAACTAACCCCCTATTTGTGGTCGGGGATCTGGAGTGTCTGTTTCTGAAAATTTGTGCCATGAAGTTCCGTCCAAGAAATTTGCTCCCCGGTATATAGGGCTGTACAAAATCATTGAGGTCCTTAACCCTGTCTCCTTCCGGCTGGAGTTACCCCCGTCTTTTCAGATACACAACGTGTTCCATGCCTCCCTCTTAAAAAGCTGCTCCCCGTCCTTGGCTACATCGAGGAAACCTCCGGTCCCTCTTCTCACTCCTGATGGGGTAGAATTCGAGGTAGCCAAGATTGTGGACAGCAGGATGGTCCAGGGCTCCCTCCAGTACCTGGTCCATTGGAGAGGATACGGGCCTGAGGAGAGGACTTGGGTACCCGCCCGGGATGTTCACGCCGGTATATTGCTCAGGAAGTTCCATCTTCGGTTCCCCAACAAGCCAGGTCCACCTAGGAAAGGTCCAGTGGCCCCTCATAAAAGGGGGGGTACTGTAAAGGGTTTGCCAGACACAGGTTCTGTGTTGATGCCCGTGGTTAATCAGCCTTCATCAGCTCCAAGGTCTGCTAGAGTGACGCGATCTTTTACCACTCAGGCTGGCAGGCTGAGGAGAGGGAGAACCTATCACAGCCTGGCCTGACGGTGCTGCTCCCGCCCTTGGTCTATTTATACCCTCACTTGCAGCTTGGTCCTTGCCTGTGATTGTCTTGTTTCTGGCTCTGCGATTCCTGCTATTTACCTGATTGACCGCTGTTTAATATTGACACTGACTTGACTGACGATTCTACTGCTCTGATTTTGCTACTACGTACTCTCCTGGTTTGACTCGGCTTGTTCACTACTCCTGTTGCTCACGGTGTTGCCGTGGGCAACTGCCCCAACTTCCCCCTTTGCTTCTGTGTGCCCTTGTCTTGTGTTGTCTGTCTTGCACTTACTGAGCGTAGGGACCATCGCCCAGTTGTACGCCGTTGCTTAGGACTGGCCGTGCAAGTAGGCAGGGACTGAGTTGCGGGTAGATTAGGGCCCACCTGTCCGTTTTCCTACCCCTATTCTTTACAGATAACAGATTTTTCTTTTAGAAGTAAAAACTCAAAATGCACTCTTTCAAATTATTAGAGATCAAAACATTTTAAAGGTTGTAAAGAGAACTAAAATGGTAATTTGTTGAATTTGCAGCATCAGGAGGTCATATGTTCAGAAATCAAAAGCTCTTTCAATCAAAAAAAACTTAACAGGCCAAGTTACATGTTAACATAGGACTCCTTCTTTGATATCACCTTCACAATTCTTGCATCCATTGAATTTGTAAGTATTTGGACAGTTTCTGCTTGAATATCTTTGCAGAATGTCAGAATAACCTCCAAGAGCTTCTGTTTTGATGTGAACTGCCTCCCACCCTCATAGATATTTTACTTGAGAATGCTCCAAAGGTTCTCAATAGGGTTGAGGTAAGGGGAACATGGGGGCCACACCATGAGTTTCTCTCCATTTATGCCCATAGCAGCCAAAGACACAGATGTATTCTTTGCAGCATGAGATGGTGCATTGTCATGCATGAAGATAATTTTGCTACGGAAGGCACGGTTCTTCTTTTTGTACCACGGAAGAAAGTGGTCAGTCATAAACTCTACGTACTTTGCAGAGGTCATTTTCCCACCTTCAAGGACCCTAAAGGGGCCTACCAGCTCTCTCCCCATGATTCCAGCCCAAAACATGACGCCGCCACCTCCTTGCTGACGTCGCAGCCTTTTTGGGACATGGTGGCCATTCACCAACCATCCACTACTCCATCCATCTGGACCATCCAGGGTTGCACGGCACTCATCAGTAAACAACACGGATCGAAAATTAGCCTTCATGTATTTCTGAGTCCACTGCAACCGTTTCTGCTTGTGAGCATTGTTTAGGCGTGGCCGAATAATAGCTTTATGCACACTTGCAAACCTAGGGAGGATCCTACACCTTGAGGTTCGCGGGACTTCAGAGGCACCAGCGGCTTCAAATACCTGTTTGCTACTTTGCAATGGTATTTTAGCAGCTGCTCTCCTAATCCTATTAATTTGTATGGCAGAAACCTTCCTTATTATGCCTTTACCTGAACGAATCCGTCTGTGCTCTGAATCAGCCACAAATCTTTTCACAGTACGATGATCACGCTTACGTTTTCTTGAAATATCCAATGTTTTCATACCTAGTCAAAGGTATTGCACTACTTCACGCTTTTCGGCAGCAGAGAGATCCTTTTTCTTTCCCATATTGCTTGAAACCTGTGGCCTGCTTAATAATGTGGAACGTCCTTCTTAAGTAGTTTTCCTTTGATTGGGCACACCTGGCAAACTAATTATCACAGGTGTCTGAGAATAATTACAATGATCCAAAGAGCCCTAAGACACAATACCCTCCATGAGTTTAATTGAAAAACTAATAATTAAATGTTTATGACACTTAAATCCAATGTGCATAATAATTTGGAACACGGTGTATGGGCCTGTAATTACGGGCGTTTTTATGGTCGTGTGCATGGGGCCTGATAGCTTGGGCTCAGCTTCTGTGCCCGCACCATCATCTTGTCGTAACTGTGGAACATGTTGGGGGAACAACTCCCCACTTATCATGTAGATACAACAAATGTCGGGAAGGTAGTAAGTGATCAATGCGTATGCTCCCAACCAGGGTCAGGATCCTTTCCTGCTTAACCTCATAGACACTGCCCTTTCGACTGTGCGGGGGACTGTGGTGCTTTGCAAGGATTTCAGCAGCAGATATCAAGCTGTGCTTACTCTGGAAAAACGACAAAGCACAAACTGCAAGTATAAACTTTAGTACAGCCTCAAGTATGACTCTTATCTTGCTATTTACTTGCTATTACCTGCAGAGGCGACAAGCCTTCTTTACTGTGAGAACTGTGAATCTATGGAATAGTCTACCGCAGGAGCTGGTCAATACCTTTGACTAGATGGCTTTCAAAAAGGCTTAGATAATTTCCTAGAACAATTTTTTTTTAGCTCTTATGTGTAGAAATTTTTACCTTGCAATCGTGGAGGCTGCTAATGCTTGTGATGGTATCCGGAGGCTAGGCAACGGCCTCCGGGTCTGCCATGTATGGAAGCCTATGAGGATCAACCTCTGACTGGCCCTCATAGACTAACTGTCAGAGTGACTCTGACGTCACACTGACAGTTGGAATACGTTACACTACCTAGGTAGTGTAATGTATTCTATCAGCGATCAAAGCTGCAGGTCGAAAAAATAAAGTGTCAAAAGTAAAAAAAAAAGTTAATAAAAATGTTTTATAAAAGTGTAAAAATAAAAGTTTTTGTTTTCGTATAATAAGTCATTTATTATAGGGAAAAAATGAAAACGTTAAAAAAAGTACACATATTTTGTATCACCGTGTCCGTAACGACCCAATCTATAAAACTATAATGTTAATTTTTCCGCATGGTGAACGCCGCAAACAAAATAAACGAAAAACTATGTCAGCATCGCTATTTTTTGGTCACCACACCTCCCAAGATATAGAATAAAAAGTGATCAAAAAGTTGCATTTACCCCAAAATAGTACCAATAAAAACTACAACCCGTCCCGCAAAAAACATGACCTCCCACAGCTTTTTTGACAAAAAAATATAAAAGTTACGGCTCAGAATAGCGTGTCTCAGAAAATAAATTATTTTATAGAAACGTAATTTTATTGTGCAAACGCTGCAAAACGTAAAAAAAACGATACACATATGGTATCGGCGTAATCGTACCAACCGGCAGAATGAATTAAAACGTCATTTATTGCGCACGGTGAACGCTGTAAGAAATAAAGAATTTAAAGCGCCAAAATCGCTGTTTTTTGGTCACCTTAGCTCTAAAAAAGATCCTGTGGGGTCAAAATGCTGACTATACCCCTAGAAAAATTCCTTGAGGGGCGTAGTTTTCAAAATAGGGTCACTTTTGGGGTTTTTCCACTGTTTTGGTCCCTCCGGGGCGTTGCAAACCCGACATGGCACTGAAAACCAATCCAGCAAAATCTGCGCTCCAAAATCCAAAAGGCGCTCCTTCCCTCCTGAGCCCTGCTGTGGGTCCAAACATCAGTCTATGACCATATATGGGGTATTGCCGTAATCGGGAGAAATTGCTTTACAAATGTTGGGGTGCTTTTTCTCCTTTATTCCTTGTAAAAATGAAAAAAAATTATGTTTCCACAGAAAAATAGGTGATTTTCATCTTCACAGACTAATTCCACTAAATTCTGCAAAAAAACTGTGGGGTCAAAATGCTAACTATACCCCTAGAAAAATGCCTTGAGTGGTGTAGTTTCAAAAATGGGGTCACTTTTGGGGGGTTTCGACTGTTTAGGTACCACAAGACCCAGGATCGTAACTAGGAAAGACTGGGCCCCATAGCAAACTTTTGACTGGGGCCCCCCCTCCCCTGGGTGTCACACAACCCCCCCCCTTGTAGATAGTGCCTTTTTTACAGCCCCCCTGTAGATAATGCCATACAGCCCCCCCCTCTGTAGATAGCGCCATACATCCCCCTGTAGAGAACGCCATACAGCCCCCCTGCAGAGAACGCCATACAGCCCCCCTGTAGAGAACGCCATACAGCCCCCCTGTAGAGAACGCCATACAGCCCCCCCCCCCCATGTAGAGAACGCCATACAGCCCCCTCCCCTGTAGGGAACGCCATACAGCCACCCCCCCTGTAGGGAACGCCATACAGAGTTCCCCCCTGTAGGGAACGCCATACAGCGTCCCCCCTCCCAAAAAAAATGCGACCTACAGTGTGTCCAACAAAATTCATGTATCCACTCTCCACAGGATCTCCACAGGATAGGGTATACATGAGTGATCGCTGGCAGCGATGGGGAGAACGGAGGACTGAAAGTCCCCTGAACTTCTCCATGACAAACCTCTGACTTCCGGCGTCTGCGCAGCTCAATAAAAATGAAAGGAGAGCAGGTCACGCATGCGCACAAGCACGACCAGCGCTCCATTCATTTCTACGGAGCTGACGACACAGACCACGGAAGTCCGAGGTTTGTGATGGAGAACTTCAGGGGACTTTCAGTCCCCCGTTCTCCCTATCACTGCCAGCGATCACACATGTATCCCCTGTCCTGTGGAGATCCTGTGGAGAGGGGATACATGTCTTTTGCTCTATTTTGCGCCTTCAGGACCAGACACCGTTTAGCCATTTTTAGCACGTGTTAGTTAAATGGGTATAACTTTTTTATTTGTTGGGCTAACGACGTCATTTTTGCGACGTTTTTTCCGTAGACAATGCAGGTTTCATTTTTTATTGTTTTTATACACACCTTTTTTGCTATTTTAGAATTTTTATTCATAAAGTTTGAAAATAATAGTAAAAAAATTAGCTTTTTTACATTTCAGCTATTTTTTTTTTGGTAATAACATAGTTTTACCCTAAAATAGACCTTTTATTTGTGATTGTCATTGTCTACCGTAAATTTCTATATATTACATGTCTATATTAGGGTAATTGGGTCAGCGCTAGCGTTACAACAATGATTGGCGGGGGGGGGACGGTTTTTTTTTGGGGTGGGTATTTTATGTGTATTTATTATTTACATTTTTTTTGCACTTTAATTTATTATATTTTTATTACTATGGTCTGTCCTCCAAAGGTCAAAGAAGACCTTTGGGGAACTTTATATATTTTTTTTTCTTTCTTTTACACCATGTTTTTCCACTGTAACTGGAGCTGCACAGCAGCCCCAGTTACAGGGGAAATCAGCCCTCTCATAGTGACGATTGTCACTAATAGGGCTGTGCTGGGTCTAGTAAGACCCAGCAGCAGTCTGTCACTAACGGCACCCGGCGATCATGTGACCCGCGATCATGTGACCTGTCACATGATCACCGGGAGAAATAGAGACAGCGCCGCTGCTGCTGTCTCTATTCCTGTACACAGCGCGCATTCAGCACTGTGTACAAGTGATCAGAGAAGACAGAAGCAGCGAAAGCTGCTTCTATCCTCTCCTCAGGGTCCCCGGCAGTCACTGACAGCCGGAGACCCGACATTCAGCTGCCCGATCGCGCGGGCAGCAAGTTAAAACCCGAGCCGTAGAAAGTCTAAGGCTCGGGTTTTAAGGACCCTGACCGCTGGCCGTAAAAATACAGCCAGCGGTCGGGAACCAGTTAATGGCAGAGCGGGGAGATACCTCCCTGCTCTGCCGTAGTGTTCAGTGGCGTCCCGCTGTAGCAGCCATAGCGGCTGCTAGCGGAGCCTCCGGCCATGGTGGGGGCCCGTGCCCGCGGGCGACACGGGCCCCCTCATGCCGCGGGCCCCGTAGCAGCCGCTACTGCTGCTACGGCGGTAGTTACGCCACTGACAAGACCTTTTCAAACCTGACATGGTGCCTAAAATATATTCCTAAAAAAAACGAGGCCCCAAAATCCACTAGGTGCTTCTTTGCTTCTGAGGCCGGTATTTCAGTCCATTAGGACACTAGGGCCACATGTGGGATATTTCTTAAATCTGCAGAATTTGGGCAATAAATATTGAGCTGCGTTTCTCTGGTACTCTTTTAATAGAAAAATATAAAACATTACAAAATAAACGGTATTTACAAAACAAACACAACAAAACAAAACTTATGTACATTTCTGTACAATTTACCCAGCCTGGCCCTTCTTACATAAATCCCCATGCATACATAACTATAATCCCATACTCATTCATACACACACCTAAACCCCCCCAACCCCAAGAAAACATAACTATAACACTATATACAACATACTCTTAAAAACCATGTGCCAACCAATGGCCCCCTAAAAACACCACATATATAAAACAAAATAAATAATAATCATAATAAAAATAAACAAAATAATAATAATAATAAACTCTAAAAATAAAAGTTACCATCTCATGGTGCACTTACTTCAGTGCACCATGTAAATGAAAAGAAAAGAACAAAATATAAAAAACAACAAAACAAATCCCAAAAAACAAATAATTTTTTTTAAATTTTTTTTTTTTTTTTTTTTTTAATTTTTTTTTTATATTTTTTTTTTCCTTTTTATTAACTTATCCACATTCATACCTAACCCTGTACATACTACCTTATCCATCACCACCCATCACCTCCCCCAACCAGCATCACGCCTCATGTCCTTCCATGTCCGCATAGTTCAGATGCTGGCCCCCACCACCCAACACATCACCCAACCAGCCCGATGCCACGTCTCATGTCCTCCTCACGTCCACGTAGTCCAGAATCAGGCTGGGCACACCCCCAGGCCCCCCACCCCACCTATCTACTGCCCATCTTACCTAAACATTCACACAAACCCATGCATAGACCTATACACCATATCGACACATAACTATAACCAAATACCATACTATATACATAAACCCGAAAACCTAAGTTTGGCTGCTTGTAAGCCCGTTTTCTGTCTCCAAAAAGCTCAAAACAAAAACCTACTTGTGCTTACTCAGCCCATCACCAGAGGAGAGAGAGAGGAAAGCCCCCCTAGAGCACCAGCCCAGAGGCCAAAGCCAACCCCCAACCACCACCCCGGTCCCTATCGCTAAACCTATCCTGCTTGCCCTATCTCTATCCCTTATTACTTTATAAACTAAATCTGTCCCTCCTGCTGTCTCTCATTCTGTCCCTATCGCTATTTCCCGGTGTCATGGCCAGGTGCAGACCCCCACCTCCAGTCTAATACCCAGGGGCACTCCCTCCCCTCCCCCTGAAGGTTGGTTCCACCTAGGGCACCCTAAAATTGAAGCCCCTCCAAAGTCGAGAGGCCTTGGATGCACCCAGTTTCTCAACCTCCAGAGACCGGACCTTCACCAGGTCACCCATGATATTCCTACACACCTCGTCCTCCAGGAGGATTTTACACTGAGTCGATACTAAGCACCGTGCGTTCCACGTGAAATACCTGATCACTAAACTAACTAAAAAAGAAGTGCAATGATCCCTTCCACCCAGGTCTCCGAATGCCCCATAGGCCCAACCAGCGTAGGAGAGGTTGGTCAGACCGGGCCAACCGATGGAGGCACCCACCCGTTTGTAAACCTCTGCATTGAAGGGACACTGAAGCAAGAAATGGTCCATGCTTTCCAGCGTGTCATCGCACTCCTCCCGAGGACAACCTCTTTCATCGGAGTTTCTAAACTTCAGATTGCCCCTTACATACAGCCTCCCATGGAAGCAGCGCCAAGCCAGATCCCAAAACTTCTGGGGAATCCTCACAGAGTTTAAAAGTTTTAATCCCACCCCGAGGTCGCTACTTGGGCAGTCCCTGAGCGCCAGGGGCTTCTGGAAGCAGGTCAACAAGACCTTTCTGTCAAGAAATTTTCTCGACATGGTCTTGATCTCCCTCGCCTCCAGACCCCACCGACGAACAACCTTCAGAACCGGGGCGGCATAAGCCGGGAGGTGCCCATGGGGTACACGCAGGTCTTTCGCTTGGCCTCCTGTCTCCCATTCCTGGAAGAAAGGCCGAAACCATCCCCTGCAGGAGGATATCCACAGAGGAGCCCTTTCTCTTTCAAAGAGGTTCGCCAAATTAATTTTAATGAAGGTGTTTACTAGAAACACCACTGGGTTAACCATACCTAACCCACCTAGTTTCCTCGGTAGGTAAGTAACCTCCCTCTTGATTAGGTTAAGCCTGTTTCCCCATAACAGTTGGAAGAACAGGCTATAGACCCGAGTCCAGAGAGGCTCTGGCAACATGCACACGCTGCCAAGGTAGAGCAACATGGGCATCAGGTAAGCCTTGGCCAGGTGAACCCTTTCCCTAAGGGACAAAGACCATCCCTTCCATTGGCCAACCTTCTGGGCAGCTATTGATAGCCTACCTTCCCAGTTTTTCTTGGGGTAATCACCCGGGCCAAATTCAATGCCTAAGATTTTAGCAGACCCTTTGGGCTCTGGGAGGGTGTCCGGGAGATCAAAACTAGGATCCCCTCCCCCCAGCCAGAGACTTTCACACTTGTCCCGGTTGATCCTGGACCCAGATGCCCGTGAGTAGCGCTCAACTTCTGACATCACCCACTCTGCCTCCCCTCTCGAGGAGACAAAGATAGTGACGTCATCCGCGTACGCAACCACCCTCTGAGTGGCTTCCGGCTCCTCCAAGTCCATCCCCACCCCCGCCAATGGCCCACGATCGAGCCGCCTAAGAAAGGGGTCGATCGCGAAAACATACAGCAAGGGGCTTAAGGGACAACCCTGGCGGACACCAGACCCAACCTCAAAGGGGGTTCCAGTCCAACC
Source organism: Rhinoderma darwinii (assembly GCF_050947455.1). NCBI lineage: Eukaryota > Metazoa > Chordata > Amphibia > Anura > Rhinodermatidae > Rhinoderma > Rhinoderma darwinii. The sequence continues at coordinate 111,855 of NW_027464224.1, forward strand.
GTTCACCAGTGCAAAAGACTCAGCCCCAGCGTATAGGGTCTGGAGCCAATTAACGAACTCACCCGGTAGGCCATACCTCAGAAGGACTGACCATAGGTACTTGTGATTCACCCGGTCAAAAGCTTTGGCCTGATCCAAGGACAGCATGTACCCCTCCCATCGGCCAGAATGTCCCTGCTCCACTGCCTCTCTGACACTGAGGACAGCACTAAAGGTGCTGCGGCCTGGAACAGAGCAATGCTGGGCCGACGAAAGGAGCCGGGGTGCAAACTTCACCAGCCGATTAAACAGTACTTTTGCGAGAACCTTTCTGTCCGTATTGAGGAGCGCTATGGGACGCCAGTTCTCAATACGGGTCGAATCCTTACCCTTTGACAGAATGATCAAGGCCGACTTGCCCATTGACTTTGGCAGAGCGCCCGAGGAGAGGCACTCATTAAAAACCGCAGTCAAGAGGGGAACTAAGGTTCCCTTAAAAGCCTTATAAAACTCAGATGTTAAGCCATCTGGGCCTGGCGACTTTTTGATGGCCAACCCATCAATCGCCAGCATCACTTCCTCTTCCTTGATCGACTCTGTCAAAACACCAAGCGAGGGGTCTGCTCCTGGCTCAGGGATGGTTTCAGCCAGGAAAGCCGACATTTCGTCTCGGTTTAGATCCTGCTCACCCAAAAGCTGCGAATAAAAGGATCTGATGACCTCCAGGATCCCTGATTTGGATCTCATCAGGGAGCCTGTACTATCTACCAGTCCTGTCACCACCTTACGACTCACTGACATCTTGCAGTTCTTGTAAGGGTCGGGCGAGCGGTACCTCCCGAAATCCCGTTCAAGAACCAAAGACGTGTGCCTATCATATTGGCATCTTTTGAGCAGAGCTTTCACCACGGAGATTTCCTCACGGCTACCTCCGGTTGAGACTAGATGTTCGAGTTTCCTCCTCATGTCTTGATACAGGCGATACCTGCTCATAGACCTGAGGCACGAGATCTGACGGAAAAACTCAGCCACCCGTTCTTTGAACACCTCCCACCACTCAGACTTAGTACCACCTAGATCCAATAAAGGTACCTGGCTCTGAAGAAAATCCTCGAAGGCCTGTCTTATCTCTGCTTCTTCCAGGAGAGTAGAATTCAGCCTCCATATACCTCTTCCCATCTGGAGGGACTCTGCAACATTCAAAGAAAAAATAATCATACAGTGATCGGAGAACTCCACCTCAACGACGGACACTGCCGAAGAGATGGCGTCCTCCTTTAAAAAAAACCTGTCTATCCTGGACCTACGACTACCACTATGATAGGTGAACCCCGAGTGGCCTGGGGTATACCGAATGTGGATGTCCTCCAGGCGAGCATCACTAGCTATTCTATTCAACTCGACACTATCATAGGCCAGTACCTTTCTGGAACCTCCTCTGTCTTGGGGCCTAACGACAGTGTTAAAGTCCCCTCCAAAAATGACTTGTCGGCCTGTAAAAAGGAAGGGCTTAATCCTCATGAAGAGACTTTTCCGGTCCCACTTTGTCTGGGGACCGTAGATGTTAATGAGTCTTAGTTCTTGTCCCCTCATGAGAACATCTAAGATCAAGCACCGCCCCATTTCTAACTCGATCATCCGCCGGCATGTGACCGGTGCGGTAAAAAGTACCGCCACCCCGCTATATGGCTCAGCCGCAAGAGACCAGTAGGAGGGCCCACGTCGCCACTCCCTCCTAGCTTTCACGACCTCTGCCAAAAGTGACAGTCTGGTCTCCTGCAAAAACAAAATGTCAGCTTCAACCCGGCCGAGAAAATCAAAGGCTGCAAATCTAGCCATATTCGACTTAATGCTGGCAACGTTAATCGATGCCAGCGTCAACGGAGTGGGTGCCGCCATCATAAATGATTGAGTTAGACGGTTTTCTTCTTCCCACCCCTTGCTTTCTCCTCTGAGGAGGACCCCTCACCCTCTTTACCTCTTTTTTTGTTTTTGAGGAGTCCATAACCTCCACCACCCCCCTCCCATTCTCATCTCCTGGGTCCGGGCCGACCCCCTCCCCCGGGGACAGTGGCCCCCGCAGAAGAGGAGGCTCAACGACTCCTAGACTCCCTACCGTGCTCTCCCCCCCGGCCTGGGGGTCTGGAATATCCATGAGAACACGGTATCGGTTGGGGGAGCACACCAGGGGGGTGCAGGTTTTGCCTTCCTTGGCCGGGGCAGGGCCAGATGTTTTTAGCCCTGTTTTGATGTTACCTGGTGTCCCCTGTTTTGTTTTAGGCTGTGACCTCCCTTCCTCTTCCACACTTTCATAGTGGGAGGACTGGGAGTCCTCAGCCCTCTGCTCTCTCTCTATCCTCCTTATCTCCTCATCCAGTACGGCCCCCCCAAGAGCATCAGTATCCTGGGGGGCATCCAGGTCCGAGCCAGAGGAGTCCCCAGTTTCCTGGGTCCTCCTCAGCTCTCGTTCCCTTCTGCGTTTTTCCGCCCTTCTCTGACGAGAAGGGGGTCCCCTCCTGGCGTTCGTCCTTTGCTCTTGGGCTCTATCGTCTCCGTCCGCCCCCTCGCCCACGGAGACCTCCCTCCTTACATTCTCCGTAGGGTTGGAACAGACATTGACGACTGAGCGCGGACACCGACTGAAAGGGTGACCTAGGTCACCACACAGGTTACACCTAATCTGCTCACACGATGCGGCCAGATGGCCTACCCCCCCACAATGAGCGCACTTCTGCACAGTGCAGCTTGCGCTCAAGTGTGAGGGGTCGCCACACCGGTGACACAGCTTCGGCTGCCCCTGGTAGAAGACAAGGATTCGATCTCTTCCCAAGAAAGCAGATGATGGTATGTGGGACACCGTCTGCCCCAGACGCTTAAGTTTAACCATAAACGTCCAGGCTCCCGACCAGATGCCAAACTCATCGCAGTTCTTCCGTGGCATCTCTGCTACCTCACCGTATCTTCCCAACCAGGTCATGATGTCCACACAGGAAAGCGACTCGTTACGGGTAAGAACGGTCACTTTCCTGAGACCATTCTGGCGAGAGATTGCTTGCGCAGCAAACCCTCGCCAGCCGGGCTCGCTTTTCACCAGCTCATAGTTCCCCCAGAAGACCTCAAGGCCCCCCGGCTGAACAAAGCTGATGTCAAACTCAGCCGTACCATGAGGATGTATCAAGGCGTAGATGTCACTCGCCTTGAAGCCCATCTCCAGCAGCAGCTCCACCACCCTCTTACGAGGAGGGCACGCATCATTGCCACGCCACTGGAGACGGACCACATTCCTCCTGGCCACGGCCGGCCCGGTTGTTGGGAGCGACCACTGATCTCCCCGTCTCTCTCGGAAGGCATCCAGACCATACCTATTTATCCAAAAGGATAGGTCCTTCTGCACTCCCCCTACTGTTATCGTCTGCTTCCCCTCCCTTAAGGCTTCTAGGAGGCGCTGTTGCAAACTGCCGTCCCCGGGCCCAGAAGATGAGGATGGGTGGGCCGACGGTCCCCCCACCACAACGCCCGCATACGACCTGCCGGGCGCTCTGGCAGAAGGAGCAACCGGCCCGCCACTGGTTGACACTCCCCCCACAATATTACAACCCACATTAACATCCATAACATTAATATCCACAACATTACCACCACCAACAATATTACCAACACTACTAACATTACCATCAATATTTACATTTCCACTTACATTCCTCTCCACAACTTTCATACCGGCCAGGCTGGTTACGGAGTTCTTCCTTTTGTCCATAGGCTTTTTATATGTTGTTTTTGGGGTCTCCACATCATCAGGTGCCGCTACTTCTGGGGCGCCGCCGGATATCTCAGGCGGCAATCCCTCAGCACCCTCCGCTTCACCGACCTCCATTTCTGCTGCGCCACCAATGCAATGTTCGGGAGGAGGGGTGCCGTCCCCCCCCGTGCCCGCTAAACCCCTCCCACCGCCTTGCGGCGATGCAGATGGAGGGGCCGCAGGCACAGCTAGAGCCGCTCCCGGCACCAAACCACCCCCCCCTCCCGTCGGGGGATGGCCAGCAGTGCCGAAGCCTCTCCTACCGCCACCATTCGCTGCCGCAACACTTTCTGGTGCGTCCGCCGGCCGAGTCACATGACCAGCAGACTTCCGGTTTTCCGGCGCCACATCCGGTTTCCGGTTCCCCCCGTCCCCCGGCCTCCGGCTTGCGCCAGAGACCGGCTTCTGAGGTTCCCCATCCGCCGGACACGGGGACACGCCCCCTAGCGCCACGTGGCCATCGACGCCACCTCCTTTACAGGAGACGGCGTCTGGCGCCATCTTGGCCACATTGCTCAAAACCAGCACCATATCTTTCTGCCCACATACCCGCCACGACCCCACTGCAGAGGCCGGAGCTGGGGGATTTGCGGGGTTTGCGTCCCGAACCGAGCTCTCACCCGGTCCGGAACGCAAGGAAGACAGGTAGGAATATTTGTAAGATACTCCACCTGTCTTCCCCTTTGCATTTTTCCGCCTCAACTTCCATAATTTTTTCTTTTTTTTTTTCTCCTCCTCCGGTGGCAACTCATCTCCAAAAGTAAAGTTCTGGAGGGACACTGGGGACTCCTGCAGCCGTATTTGCGTGAGCAACCCCGGGGGGTGCCCACTGCCCGATTCAAAGTTTTGCACAACTTGACTGCAGGAAAGTTCCCCACTTGCCCCTCCGTTACTGCCTTCCCAGGGGTCCTCCGAGCCCGTCTCCTCCCGGGTTGGCGTCCTCTCCACCTCCACGCTTTCCTCCATTTCTGTGGCCCCCACTTCTGCGGCCTCCATTTTTGCGGCCTCCACTTTTGCGGCCTCCACTTTTGCGGCCTCCACTTTTGCGGCCTCCACTTTTGCGGCCTCCACTTTTGCGGCCTCCACTTTTGCGGCCTCCACTTCTGCGGCCTCCACTGCCTCTGCACTTTTAGCAGCCAATGCCTTTACTCCCCTTTTGCAGGGGGTTTCATTACTTTGCGTGGGGGACGCCATCAGGGAAAACCTTTCATCATTCTCCAATTTCTCCCCGAAGGCTCCCCCACCGACCACAATCTCCATCTTCCTCTCCTCCACCATATTAATTTCCTCCAAAATTGTCTTTACCTGTAGATTATACCGGGACCTCTTGGCGCCTGATGTTTTCGCGGCTCGTCCCCTTGCGACCGCCAGATCTTCACGAAGCCGCCGCAGGGACTTACCGAGGTCCCGGTATTCTTCCAGCCGGGCAGCTAGGCGGGAGCTGAAGGTTTCCACCGACTCTCCCGACCGCAGTAGCCCCCATTCCTCTACCGTGCTCTGGTCCTCAGGTCTGGCATCTGGCCTTGCTGGGCCTTCTGGTCCTCCACCTGGATGATCCGCCATGTCTCTCCTCCTGGCTCCTTCCAGAGCCCCAGCATCAGGGGGGGCCGCACAGATCTTTCCACGGGATGACCTTCTCACCCCTGATGCTGGCTGCACGTTCCCAGCAGGTTGGGAAGACCCCCTACCCCCCGCCTGCATGCTCCAGGGGGTAGAGGTCTGAGGCTCCATGTATGAATGGAGCCTCCTTCAGGGAAGCTTCCTTAGCCCAGGCAGGTGATAGAAACCTGGGCTGGTGAAAGAAAGGAAACTCCCTGGATTCCGGGTGTGGTCCACTCAACACAAACACAGCACACACTCAGCAGCTCCCAAACACACAACCTCCCTCCTTGCTGGTCACTGCTGGTGTGGCGTTTCTCTGGTACTCTTTTAATAGAAAAATATAAAACATTACAAAATAAACGGTATTTTCAAAACAAACACAACAAAACAAAACTTATGTACATTTCTGTACAATTTACCCAGCCTGGCCCTTCTTACATAAATCCCCATGCATACATAACTATAATCCCATACTCATTCATACACACACCTAAACCCCCCCAACCCCAAGAAAACATAACTATAACACTATATACAACATACTCTTAAAAACCATGTGCCAACCAATGGCCCCCTAAAAAAAAACCACCACATATATAAAACAAAATAAATAATAATCATAATAAAAATAAACAAAATAATAATAATAATAATAAACTCTAAAAATAAAAGTTACCATCTCATGGTGCACTTACTTCAGTGCACCATGTAAATGAAAAGAAAAGAACAAAACATAAAAAACAACAAAACAAACCCCAAAAAACAAAGATTTTTTTTTTTAATTTTTTTTTTCTTTTTTTTTTTTTAAATTTATTTTTATTTTTTTTTACATTTTTTTTTAATATTTTTTTTTTTTTTTTTTCTTTTTATTAACTTATCCACATTCATACCTAACCCTGTACATACTACCTTATCCATCACCACCCATCACCTCCCCCAACCAGCATCACGCCTCATGTCCTTCCATGTCCGCATAGTTCAGATGCTGGCCCCCACCACCCGACACATCACCCACCCAGCCCGATCCCACGTCTCATGTCCTCCTCACGTCCACGTAGTCCAGAATCGGGCTGGGCACACCCCCAGGCCCCCCACCCCACCTATCTACTGCCCATCTTACCTAAACATTCACACAAACCCATGCATACACCTATACACCATATCGACACATAACTATAACCAAATACCATACTATATACATAAACCCGAAAACCTAAGTTTGGCTGCTTGTAAGCCCTTTTTCTGTCTCCAAAAAGCTCAAAACAAAAACCTACTTGTGCTTACTCAGCCCATCACCAGAGGAGAGAGAGAGGAAAGCCCCCCTAGAGCACCAGCCCAGAGGCCAAAGCCAACCCCCAACCACCACCCCGGTCCCTATCGCTAAACCTATCCTGCTTGCCCTATCTCTATCCCTTATTACTTTATAAACTAATCTGTCCCTCCTGCTGTCTCTCATTCTGTCCCTATCGCTATTTCCCGGTGTCATGGCCAGGTGCAGACCCCCACCTCTAGTCCAATACCCAGGGGCACTCCCTCCCCTCCCCCTGAAGGCTGGTTCCACCTAGGGCACCCTAAAATTGAAGCCCCTCCAAAGTCGAGAGGCCTTGGATGCACCTAGTTTCTCAACCTCCAGAGACCGGACCTTCACCAGGTCACCCATGATATTCCTACACACCTCGTCCTCCTGGAGGATTTTACACTGAGTCGATACTAAGCACCGTGCGTTCCACGTGAAATACCTGATCACTAAACTAACTAAAAAAGAAGTGTAATGATCCCTTCCACCCAGGTCTCCGAATGCCCCATAGGCCCAACCAGCGTAGGAGAGGTTGGTCAGACCGGGCCAACCGATGGAGGCACCCACCCGTTTGTAAACCTCTGCATTGAAGGGACACTGAAGCAAGAAATGGTCCATGCTTTCCAGCGTGTCATCGCACTCCTCCCGAGGACAACCTCTTTCATCGGAGTTTCTAAACTTCAGATTGCCCCTTACATACAGCCTCCCATGGAAGCAGCGCCAAGCCAGATCCCAAAACTTCTGGGGAATCCTCACAGAGTTTAAAAGTTTTAATCCCACCCCGAGGTCGCTACTTGGGCAGTCCCTGAGCGCCAGGGGCTTCTGGAAGCAGGTCAACAAGACCTTTCTGTCAAGAAATTTTCTCGACATGGTCTTGATCTCCCTCGCCTCCAGACCCCACCGACGAACAACCTTCAGAACCGGGGCGGCATAAGCCGGGAGGTGCCCATGGGGTACACGCAGGTCTTTCGCTTGGCCTCCTGTCTCCCATTCCTGGAAGAAAGGCCGAAACCATCCCCTGCAGGAGGATATCCACAGAGGAGCCCTTTCTCTTTCAAAGAGGTTCGCCAAATTAATTTTAATGAAGGTGTTTACTAGAAACACCACTGGGTTAACCATACCTAACCCACCTAGTTTCCTCGGTAGGTAAGTAACCTCCCTCTTGATTAGGTTAAGCCTGTTTCCCCATAACAGTTGGAAGAACAGGCTATAGACCCGAGTCCAGAGAGGCTCTGGCAACATGCACACGCTGCCAAGGTAGAGCAACATGGGCATCAGGTAAGCCTTGGCCAGGTGAACCCTTTCCCTAAGGGACAAAGACCATCCCTTCCATTGGCCAACCTTCTGGGCAGCTATTGATAGCCTACCTTCCCAGTTTTTCTTGGGGTAATCACCCGGGCCAAATTCAATGCCTAAGATTTTAGCAGACCCTTTGGGCTCTGGGAGGGTGTCCGGGAGATCAAAACTAGGATCCCCTCCCCCCAGCCAGAGACTTTCACACTTGTCCCGGTTGATCCTGGACCCAGATGCCCGTGAGTAGCGCTCAACTTCTGACATCACCCACTCTGCCTCCCCTCTCGAGGAGACAAAGATAGTGACGTCATCCGCGTACGCAACCACCCTCTGAGTGGCTTCCGGCTCCTCCAAGTCCATCCCCACCCCCGCCAATGGCCCACGATCGAGCCGCCTAAGAAAGGGGTCGATCGCGAAAACATACAGCAAGGGGCTTAAGGGACAACCCTGGCGGACACCAGACCCAACCTCAAAGGGGGTTCCAGTCCAACCGTTCACCAGTGCAAAAGACTCAGCCCCAGCGTATAGGGTCTGGAGCCAATTAACGAACTCACCCGGTAGGCCATACCTCAGAAGGACTGACCATAGGTACTTGTGATTCACCCGGTCAAAAGCTTTGGCCTGATCCAAGGACAGCATGTACCCCTCCCATCGGCCAGAATGTCCCTGCTCCACTGCCTCTCTGACACTGAGGACAGCACTAAAGGTGCTGCGGCCTGGAACAGAGCAATGCTGGGCCGACGAAAGGAGCCGGGGTGCAAACTTCACCAGCCGATTAAACAGTACTTTTGCGAGAACCTTTCTGTCCGTATTGAGGAGCGCTATGGGACGCCAGTTCTCAATACGGGTCGAATCCTTACCCTTTGACAGAATGATCAAGGCCGACTTGCCCATTGACTTTGGCAGAGCGCCCGAGGAGAGGCACTCATTAAAAACCGCAGTCAAGAGGGGAACTAAGGTTCCCTTAAAAGCCTTATAAAACTCAGATGTTAAGCCATCTGGGCCTGGCGACTTTTTGACGGCCAACCCATCAATCGCCAGCATCACTTCCTCTTCCTTGATCGACTCTGTCAAAACACCAAGCGAGGGGTCTGCTCCTGGCTCAGGGATGGTTTCAGCCAGGAAAGCCGACATTTCGTCTCGGTTTAGATCCTGCTCACCCAAAAGCTGCGAATAAAAGGATCTGATGACCTCCAGGATCCCTGATTTGGATCTCATCAGGGAGCCTGTACTATCTACCAGTCCTGTCACCACCTTACGACTCACTGACATCTTGCAGTTCTTGTAAGGGTCGGGCGAGCGGTACCTCCCGAAATCCCGTTCAAGAACCAAAGACGTGTGCCTATCATATTGGCATCTTTTGAGCAGAGCTTTCACCACGGAGATTTCCTCACGGCTACCTCCGGTTGAGACTAGATGTTCGAGTTTCCTCCTCATGTCTTGATACAGGCGATACCTGCTCATAGACCTGAGGCACGAGATCTGACGGAAAAACTCAGCCACCCGTTCTTTGAACACCTCCCACCACTCAGACTTAGTACCACCTAGATCCAATAAAGGTACCTGGCTCTGAAGAAAATCCTCGAAGGCCTGTCTTATCTCTGCTTCTTCCAGGAGAGTAGAATTCAGCCTCCATATACCTCTTCCCATCTGGAGGGACTCTGCAACATTCAAAGAAAACATAATCATACAGTGATCGGAGAACTCCACCTCAACGACGGACACTGCCGAAGAGATGGCGTCCTCCTTTAAAAAAAACCTGTCTATTCTGGACCTACGACTACCACTATGATAGGTGAATCCCGAGTGGCCTGGGGTATACCGAATGTGGATGTCCTCCAGGCGAGCATCACTAGCTATTCTATTCAACTCGACACTATCATAGGCCAGTACCTTTCTGGAACCTCCTCTGTCTTGGGGCCTAACGACAGTGTTAAAGTCCCCTCCAAAAATGACTTGTCGGCCTGTAAAAAGGAAGGGCTTAATCCTCATGAAGAGACTTTTCCGGTCCCACTTTGTCTGGGGACCGTAGATGTTGATAAGTCTTAGTTCTTGTCCCCTCATGAGAACATCTAAGATCAAGCACCGCCCCATTTCTAACTCGATCATCCGCCGGCATGTGACCGGTGCGGTAAAAAGTACCGCCACCCCGCTATATGGCTCAGCCGCAAGAGACCAGTAGGAGGGCCCACGTCGCCACTCCCTCCTAGCTTTCACGACCTCTGCCAAAAGTGACAGTCTGGTCTCCTGCAAAAACAAAATGTCAGCTTCAACCCGGCCGAGAAAATCAAAGGCTGCAAATCTAGCCATATTCGACTTAATGCTGGCAACGTTAATCGATGCCAGCGTCAACGGAGTGGGTGCCGCCATCATAAATGATTGAGTTAGACGGTTTTCTTCTTCCCACCCCTTGCTTTCTCCTCTGAGGAGGACCCCTCACCCTCTTTACCTCTTTTTTTTGTTTTTGAGGAGTCCATAACCTCCACCACCCCCCTCCCATTCTCATCTCCTGGGTCCGGGCCGACCCCCTCCCCCGGGGACAGTGGCCCCCGCAGAAGAGGAGGCTCAACGACTCCTAGACTCCCTACCGTGCTCTCCCCCCCGGCCTGGGGGTCTGGAATATCCATGAGAACACGGTATCGGTTGGGGGAGCACACCAGGGGGGTGCAGGTTTTGCCTTCCTTGGCCGGGGCAGGGCCAGATGTTTTTAGCCCTGTTTTGATGTTACCCGGTGTCCCCTGTTTTGTTTTAGGCTGTGACCTCCCTTCCTCTTCCACACTTTCATAGTGGGAGGACTGGGAGTCCTCAGCCCTCTGCTCTCTCTCTATCCTCCTTATCTCCTCATCCAGTACGGCCCCCCCAAGAGCATCAGTATCCTGGGGGGCATCCAGGTCCGAGCCAGAGGAGTCCCCAGTTTCCTGGGTCCTCCTCAGCTCTCGTTCCCTTCTGCGTTTTTCCGCCCTTCTCTGACGAGAAGGGGGTCCCCTCCTGGCGTTCGTCCTTTGCTCTTGGGCTCTATCGTCTCCGTCCGCCCCCTCGCCCACGGAGACCTCCCTCCTTACATTCTCCGTAGGGTTGGAACAGACATTGACGACTGAGCGCGGACACCGACTGAAAGGGTGACCTAGGTCACCACACAGGTTACACCTAATCTGCTCACACGATGCAGCCAGATGGCCTACCCCCCCACAATGAGCGCACTTCTGCACAGTGCAGCTTGCGCTCAAGTGTGAGGGGTCGCCACACCGGTGACACAGCTTCGGCTGCCCCTGGTAGAAGACAAGGATTCGATCTCTTCCCAAGAAAGCAGATGATGGTATGTGGGACACCGTCTGCCCCAGACGCTTAAGTTTGACCATAAACGTCCAGGCTCCCGACCAGATGCCAAACTCATCGCAGTTCTTCCGTGGCATCTCTGCTACCTCACCGTATCTTCCCAACCAGGTCATGATGTCCACACAGGAAAGCGACTCGTTACGGGTAAGAACGGTCACTTTCCTGAGACCATTCTGGCGAGAGATTGCTTGCGCAGCAAACCCTCGCCAGCCGGGCTCGCTTTTCACCAGCTCATAGTTCCCCCAGAAGACCTCAAGGCCCCCCGGCTGAACAAAGCTGATGTCAAACTCAGCCGTACCATGAGGATGTATCAAGGCGTAGATGTCACTCGCCTTGAAGCCCATCTCCAGCAGCAGCTCCACCACCCTCTTACGAGGAGGGCACGCATCATTGCCACGCCACTGGAGACGGACCACATTCCTCCTGGCCACGGCCGGCCCGGTTGTTGGGAGCGACCACTGATCTCCCCGTCTCTCTCGGAAGGCATCCAGACCATACCTATTTATCCAAAAGGATAGGTCCTTCTGCACTCCCCCTACTGTTATCGTCTGCTTCCCCTCCCTTAAGGCTTCTAGGAGGCGTTGTTGCAAACTGCCGTCCCCGGGCCCAGAAGATGAGGATGGGTGGGCCGACGGTCCCCCCACCACAACGCCCGCATACGACCTGCCGGGCGCTCTGGCAGAAGGAGCATCCGGCCCGCCACTGGTTGACACTCCCCCCACAATATTACAACCCACATTAATATCCACAACATTACCACCACCAACAATATTACCAACACTACTAACATTACCATCAATATTTACATTTCCACTTACATTCCTCTCCACAACTTTCATACCGGCCAGGCTGGTTACGGAGTTCTTCCTTTTGTCCATAGGCTTTTTATATGTTGTTTTTGGGGTCTCCACATCATCAGGTGCCGCTACTTCTGGGGCGCCGCCGGATATCTCAGGCGGCAATCCCTCAGCACCCTCCGCTTCACCGACCTCCATTTCTGCTGCGCCACCAATGCAATGTTCGGGAGGAGGGGTGCCGTCACCCCCCGTGCCCGCTAAACCCCTCCCACCGCCTTGCGGCGATGCAGATGGAGGGGCCGCAGGCACAGCTAGAGCCGCTCCCGGCACCAAACCACCCCCCCCTCCCGTCGGGGGATGGCCAGCAGTGCCGAAGCCTCTCCTACCGCCACCATTCGCTGCCGCAACACTTTCTGGTGCGTCCGCCGGCCGAGTCACATGACCAGCAGACTTCCGGTTTTCCGGCGCCACATCCGGTTTCCGGTTCCCCCCGTCCCCCGGCCTCCGGCTTGCGCCAGAGACCGGCTTCTGAGGTTCCCCATCCGCCGGACACGGGGACACGCCACGTGGCCATCGACGCCACCTCCTTTACAGGAGACGGTGTCTGGCGCCATCTTGGCCACATTGCTCAAAACCAGCACCATATCTTTCTGCCCACATACCCGCCACGACCCCACTGCAGAGGCCGGAGCTGGGGGATTTGCGGGGTTTGCGTCCCGAACCGAGCTCTCACCCGGTCCGGAACGCAAGGAAGACAGGTAGGAATATTTGTAAGATACTCCACCTGTCTTCCCCTTTGCATTTTTCCGCCTCAACTTCCATAATTTTTTCTTTTTTTTTTTCTCCTCCTCCGGTGGCAACTCATCTCCAAAAGTAAAGTTCTGGAGGGACACTGGGGACTCCTGCAGCCGTATTTGCGTGAGCAACCCCGGGGGGTGCCCACTGCCCGATTCAATGTCATGCACACCTTGGCCGCAGGTAAGTTCCCCACTTGCCCCTCCGTTACTGCCTTCCCAGGGGTCCTCCGAGCCCGTCTCCTCCCGGGTTGGCGTCCTCTCCACACTTTCGTCCATTTCAGTGGCCTCCAATTTTGCGGCCTCCATTTTTGCGGCCTCCATTTTTGCGGCCTCCAATTTTGCGGCCTCCAATTTTGCGGCCTCCAATTTTGCGGCCTCCAATTTTGCGGCCTCCTTCTCTGCAGCTTCCACTGCACCTTTAGCAGCCAGTGCTTTTACTCCCCTTTTGCAGGGGGTTTCATTACTTTGCGTGGGGGACGCCATCAGGGAAAACCTTTCATCATTCTCCAATTTCTCCCCGAAGGCTCCCCCACCGACCACAATCTCCATCTTTCTCTCCTCCACCATATTAATTTCTTCAAGTAGTTCCTTTACCTGTAGATTATACCGGGACCTCTTGGCGCCTGATGTTTTCGCTGCTCGTCCCCTTGCGGCCGCCAGATCTTCCCGCAGCCGCCGCAGGGACTTACCGAGGTCCCGGTATTCTTCCAGCCGGGCAGCTAGGCGGGAGCTGAAGGTTTCCACCGACTCTCCCGACCGTAGTAGCCCCCATTCCTCTACCGTGCTCTGGTCCTCAGGTCTGGCATCTGGCCTTGCTGGGCCTTCTGGTCCTCCACCTGGATTATCCGCCATGTCTCTCCTCCTGGCTCCTTCCAGAGCCCCAGCATCAGGGGGGGCCGCACAGATCTTTCCACGGGATGACCTTCTCACCCCTGATGCTGGCTGCACGCTCCCAGCAGGTTGGGAAGACCCCCTACCCCCCGCCTGCATGCTCCAGGGGGTAGAGGTCTGAGGCTCCATGTATGAATGGAGCCTCCTTCAGGGTAGCTTCCTTAGCCCAGGCAGGTGATAGAAACCTGGGCTGGTGAAAGAAAGGAAACTCCCTGGATTCCGGGTGTGGTCCACACTCACAGCACACACACAGCAGCTCCCAAACACACAACCTCCCTCCTTGCTAGTCACTGCTGGTGTGGCGTTTCTCTGGTACTCTTTTAATAGAAAAATATAAAACATTACAAAATAAACGGTTTTTACAAAACAAACACAACAAAACAAAACTTATGTACATTTCTGTACAATTTACCCAGCCTGACCCTTCTTACATAAATCCCCATGCATACATAACTATAATCCCATACTCATTCATACACACACCTAAACCCCCCCAACCCCAAGAAAACATAACTATAACACTATATACAACATACTCTTAAAAACCATGTGCCAACCAATGGCCCCCTAAAAAAAAAACACCACATATATAAAACAAAATAAATAATAATCATAATAAAAATAAACAAAATAATAATAATAATAATAAACTCTAAAAATAAAAGTTACCATCTCATGGTGCACTTACTTCAGTGCACCATGTAAATGAAAAGAAAAGAACAAAACATAAAAAACAACAAAACAAACCCCAAAAAACAAAGATTTTTTTTTTTTTTTAATTTTTTTTTTCTTTTTTTTTTTTTTTAAATTTATTTTTATTTTTTTTTACATTTTTTTTTAATATTTTTTTTTTTTTTTTTTTTTTTCTTTTTATTAACTTATCCACATTCATACCTAACCCTGTACATACTACCTTATCCATCACCACCCATCACCTCCCCCAACCAGCATCACGCCTCATGTCCTTCCATGTCCGCATAGTTCAGATGCTGGCCCCCACCACCCAACACATCACCCAACCAGCCCGATCCCACGTCTCATGTCCTCCTCACGTCCACGTAGTCCAGAATCAGGCTGGGCACACCCCCAGGCCCCCCACCCCACCTATCTACTGCCCATCTTACCTAAACATTCACACAAACCCATGCATACACCTATACACCATATAATCATACCGACACATAACTATAACAAAATATCATACTGTATACAATAACCCGAAAACCTAAGTTTGGCTGCTTGTAAGCCCTTTTTCTGTCTCCAAAAAGCTCAAAACAAAAACCTACTTGTGCTTACTCAGCCCATCACCAGAGGAGAGAGAGAGGAAAGCCCCCCTAGAGCACCAGCCCAGAGGCCAAAGCCAACCCCCAACCACCACCCCGGTCCCTATCGCTAAACCTATCCTGCTTGCCCTATCTCTATCCCTTATTACTTTATAAACTAATCTGTCCCTCCTGCTGTCTCTCATTCTGTCCCTATCGCTATTTCCCGGTGTCATGGCCAGGTGCAGACCCCCACCTCCAGTCTAATACCCAGGGGCACTCCCTCCCCTCCCCCTGAAGGTTGGTTCCACCTAGGGCACCCTAAAATTGAAGCCCCTCCAAAGTCGAGAGGCCTTGGATGCACCCAGTTTCTCAACCTCCAGAGACCGGACCTTCACCAGGTCACCCATGATATTCCTACACACCTCGTCCTCCAGGAGGATTTTACACTGAGTCGATACTAAGCACCGTGCGTTCCATGTGAAATACCTGATCACTAAACTAACTAAAAAAGAAGTGCAATGATCCCTTCCACCCAGGTCTCCGAATGCCCCATAGGCCCAACCAGCGTAGGAGAGGTTGGTCAGACCGGGCCAACCGATGGAGGCACCCACCCGTTTGTAAACCTCTGCATTGAAGGGACACTGAAGCAAGAAATGGTCCATGCTTTCCAGCGTGTCATCGCACTCCTCCCGAGGACAACCTCTTTCATCGGAGTTTCTAAACTTCAGATTGCCCCTTACATACAGCCTCCCATGGAAGCAGCGCCAAGCCAGATCCCAAAACTTCTGGGGAATCCTCACAGAGTTTAAAAGTTTTAATCCCACCCCGAGGTCGCTACTTGGGCAGTCCCTGAGCGCCAGGGGCTTCTGGAAGCAGGTCAACAAGACCTTTCTGTCAAGAAATTTTCTCGACATGGTCTTGATCTCCCTCGCCTCCAGACCCCACCGACGAACAACCTTCAGAACCGGGGCGGCATAAGCCGGGAGGTGCCCATGGGGTACACGCAGGTCTTTCGCTTGGCCTCCTGTCTCCCATTCCTGGAAGAAAGGCCGAAACCATCCCCTGCAGGAGGATATCCACAGAGGAGCCCTTTCTCTTTCAAAGAGGTTCGCCAAATTAATTTTAATGAAGGTGTTTACTAGAAACACCACTGGGTTAACCATACCTAACCCACCTAGTTTCCTCGGTAGGTAAGTAACCTCCCTCTTGATTAGGTTAAGCCTGTTTCCCCATAACAGTTGGAAGAACAGGCTATAGACCCGAGTCCAGAGAGGCTCTGGCAACATGCACACGCTGCCAAGGTAGAGCAACATGGGCATCAGGTAAGCCTTGGCCAGGTGAACCCTTTCCCTAAGGGACAAAGACCATCCCTTCCATTGGCCAACCTTCTGGGCAGCTATTGATAGCCTACCTTCCCAGTTTTTCTTGGGGTAATCACCCGGGCCAAATTCAATGCCTAAGATTTTAGCAGACCCTTTGGGCTCTGGGAGGGTGTCCGGGAGATCAAAACTAGGATCCCCTCCCCCCAGCCAGAGACTTTCACACTTGTCCCGGTTGATCCTGGACCCAGATGCCCGTGAGTAGCGCTCAACTTCTGACATCACCCACTCTGCCTCCCCTCTCGAGGAGACAAAGATAGTGACGTCATCCGCGTACGCAACCACCCTCTGAGTGGCCTCCGGCTCCTCCAAGTCCATCCCCACCCCCGCCAATGGCCCACGATCGAGCCGCCTAAGAAAGGGGTCGATCGCGAAAACATACAGCAAGGGGCTTAAGGGACAACCCTGGCGGACACCAGACCCAACCTCAAAGGGGGTTCCAGTCCAACCGTTCACCAGTGCAAAAGACTCAGCCCCAGCGTATAGGGTCTGGAGCCAATTAACGAACTCACCCGGTAGGCCATACCTCAGAAGGACTGACCATAGGTACTTGTGATTCACCCGGTCAAAAGCTTTGGCCTGATCCAAGGACAGCATGTACCCCTCCCATCGGCCAGAATGTCCCTGCTCCACTGCCTCTCTGACACTGAGGACAGCACTAAAGGTGCTGCGGCCTGGAACAGAGCAATGCTGGGCCGACGAAAGGAGCCGGGGTGCAAACTTCACCAGCCGATTAAACAGTACTTTTGCGAGAACCTTTCTGTCCGTATTGAGGAGCGCTATGGGACGCCAGTTCTCAATACGGGTCGAATCCTTACCCTTTGACAGAATGATCAAGGCCGACTTGCCCATTGACTTTGGCAGAGCGCCCGAGGAGAGGCACTCATTAAAAACCGCAGTCAAGAGGGGAACTAAGGTTCCCTTAAAAGCCTTATAAAACTCAGATGTTAAGCCATCTGGGCCTGGCGACTTTTTGATGGCCAACCCATCAATCGCCAGCATCACTTCCTCTTCCTTGATTGACTCTGTCAAAACACCAAGCGAGGGGCCTGCTCCTGGCTCAGGGATGGTTTCAGCCAGGAAAGCCGACATTTCGTCTCGGTTTAGATCCTGCTCACCCAAAAGCTGCGAATAAAAGGATCTGATGACCTCCAGGATCCCTGATTTGGATCTCATCAGGGAGCCTGTACTATCTACCAGTCCTGTCACCACCTTACGACTCACTGACATCTTGCAGTTCTTGTAAGGGTCGGGCGAGCGGTACCTCCCGAAATCCCGTTCAAGAACCAAAGATGTGTGCCTATCATATTGGCATCTTTTGAGCAGAGCTTTCACCACGGAGATTTCCTCACGGCTACCTCCGGTTGAGACTAGATGTTCGAGTTTCCTCCTCATGTCTTGATACAGGCGATACCTGCTCATAGACCTGAGGCACGAGATCTGACGGAAAAACTCAGCCACCCGTTCTTTGAACACCTCCCACCACTCAGACTTAGTACCACCTAGATCCAATAAAGGTACCTGGCTCTGAAGAAAATCCTCGAAGGCCTGTCTTATCTCTGCTTCTTCCAGGAGAGTAGAATTCAGCCTCCATATACCTCTTCCCATCTGGAGGGACTCTGCAACATTCAAAGAAAAAATAATCATACAGTGATCGGAGAACTCCACCTCAACGACGGACACTGCCGAAGAGATGGCGTCCTCCTTTAAAAAAAACCTGTCTATCCTGGACCTACGACTACCACTATGATAGGTGAACCCCGAGTGGCCTGGGGTATACCGAATGTGGATGTCCTCCAGGCGAGCATCACTAGCTATTCTATTCAACTCGACACTATCATAGGCCAGTACCTTTCTGGAACCTCCTCTGTCTTGGGGCCTAACGACAGTGTTAAAGTCCCCTCCAAAAATGACTTGTCGGCCTGTAAAAAGGAAGGGCTTAATCCTCATGAAGAGACTTTTCCGGTCCCACTTTGTCTGGGGACCGTAGATGTTGATAAGTCTTAGTTCTTGTCCCCTCATGAGAACATCTAAGATCAAGCACCGCCCCATTTCTAACTCGATCATCCGCCGGCATGTGACCGGTGCGGTAAAAAGTACCGCCACCCCGCTATATGGCTCAGCCGCAAGAGACCAGTAGGAGGGCCCACGTCGCCACTCCCTCCTAGCTTTCACGACCTCTGCCAAAAGTGACAGTCTGGTCTCCTGCAAAAACAAAATGTCAGCTTCAACCCGGCCGAGAAAATCAAAGGCTGCAAATCTAGCCATATTCGACTTAATGCTGGCAACGTTAATCGATGCCAGCGTCAACGGAGTGGGTGCCGCCATCATAAATGATTGAGTTAGACGGTTTTCTTCTTCCCACCCCTTGCTTTCTCCTCTGAGGAGGACCCCTCACCCTCTTTACCTCTTTTTTTTGTTTTTGAGGAGTCCATAACCTCCACCACCCCCCTCCCATTCTCATCTCCTGGGTCCGGGCCGACCCCCTCCCCCGGGGACAGTGGCCCCCGCAGAAGAGGAGGCTCAACGACACCTAGACTCCCTACCGTGCTCTCCCCCCCGGCCTGGGGGTCTGGAATATCCATGAGAACACGGTATCGGTTGGGGGAGCACACCAGGGGGGTGCAGGTTTTGCCTTCCTTGGCCGGGGCAGGGCCAGATGTTTTTAGCCCTGTTTTGATGTTACCCGGTGTCCCCTGTTTTGTTTTAGGCTGTGACCTCCCTTCCTCTTCCACACTTTCATAGTGGGAGGACTGGGAGTCCTCAGCCCTCTGCTCTCTCTCTATCCTCCTTATCTCCTCGTCCAGTACGGCCCCCCCCAGAGCATCAGTATCCTGGGGGGCATCCAGGTCCGAGCCAGAGGAGTCCCCAGTTTCCTGGGTCCTCCTCAGCTCTCGTTCCCTTCTGCGTTTTTCCGCCCTTCTCTGACGAGAAGGGGGTCCCCTCCTGGCGTTCGTCCTTTGCTCTTGGGCTCTATCGTCTCTGTCCACCCCCTCGCCCACGGAGACCTCCCTCCTTACATTCTCCGTAGGGTTGGAACAGACATTGACGACTGAGCGCGGACACCGACTGAAAGGGTGACCTAGGTCACCACACAGGTTACACCTAATCTGCTCACACGATGCGGCCAGATGGCCTACCCCCCCACAATGAGCGCACTTCTGCACAGTGCAGCTTGCGCTCAAGTGTGAGGGGTCGCCACACCGGTGACACAGCTTCGGCTGCCCCTGGTAGAAGACAAGGATTCGATCTCTTCCCAAGAAAGCAGATGATGGTATGTGGGACACCGTCTGCCCCAGACGCTTAAGTTTGACCATAAACGTCCAGGCTCCCGACCAGATGCCAAACTCATCGCAGTTCTTCCGTGGCATCTCTGCTACCTCTCCGTATCTTCCCAACCAGGTCATGATGTCCACACAGGAAAGCGACTCGTTACGGGTAAGAACGGTCACTTTCCTGAGACCATTCTGGCGAGAGATTGCTTGCGCAGCAAACCCTCGCCAGCCGGGCTCGCTTTTCACCAGCTCATAGTTCCCCCAGAAGACCTCAAGGCCCCCCGGCTGAACAAAGCTGATGTCAAACTCAGCCGTACCATGAGGATGTATCAAGGCGTAGATGTCACTCGCCTTGAAGCCCATCTCCAGCAGCAGCTCCACCACCCTCTTACGAGGAGGGCACGCATCATTGCCACGCCACTGGAGACGGACCACATTCCTCCTGGCCACGGCCGGCCCGGTTGTTGGGAGCGACCACTGATCTCCCCGTCTCTCTCGGAAGGCATCCAGACCATACCTATTTATCCAAAAGGATAGGTCCTTCTGCACTCCCCCTACTGTTATCGTCTGCTTCCCCTCCCTTAAGGCTTCTAGGAGGCGCTGTTGCAAACTGCCGTCCCCGGGCCCAGAAGATGAGGATGGGTGGGCCGACGGTCCCCCCACCACAACGCCCGCATACGACCTGCCGGGCGCTCTGGCAGAAGGAGCAACCGGCCCGCCACTGGTTGACACTCCCCCCACAATATTACAACCCACATTAACATCCATAACATTAATATCCACAACATTACCACCACCAACAATATTACCAACACTACTAACATTACCATCAATATTTACATTTCCACTTACATTCCTCTCCACAACTTTTATACCGGCCAGGCTGGTTACGGAGTTCTTCCTTTTGTCCATAGGCTTTTTATATGTTGTTTTTGGGGTCTCCACATCATCAGGTGCCGCTACTTCTGGGGCGCCGCCGGATATCTCAGGCGGCAATCCCTCAGCACCCTCCGCTTCACCGACCTCCATTTCTGCTGCGCCACCAATGCAATGTTCGGGAGGAGGGGTGCCGTCACCCCCCGTGCCCGCTAAACCCCTCCCACC
This sequence comes from Rhinoderma darwinii, assembly GCF_050947455.1. Lineage (NCBI taxonomy): Eukaryota > Metazoa > Chordata > Amphibia > Anura > Rhinodermatidae > Rhinoderma > Rhinoderma darwinii. The sequence continues at coordinate 132,669 of NW_027464224.1, forward strand.
GCCTTGCGGCGATGCAGATGGAGGGGCCGCAGGCACAGCTAGAGCCGCTCCCGGCACCAAACCACCCCCCCCTCCCGTCGGGGGATGGCCAGCAGTGCCGAAGCCTCTCCTACCGCCACCATTCGCTGCCGCAACACTTTCTGGTGCGTCCGCCGGCCGAGTCACATGACCAGCAGACTTCCGGTTTTCCGGCGCCACATCCGGTTTCCGGTTCCCCCCGTCCCCCGGCCTCCGGCTTGCGCCAGAGACCGGCTTCTGAGGTTCCCCATCCGCCGGACACGGGGACACGCCCCCTAGCGCCACGTGGCCATCGACGCCACCTCCTTTACAGGAGACGGCGTCTGGCGCCATCTTGGCCACATTGCTCAAAACCAGCACCATATCTTTCTGCCCACATACCCGCCACGACCCCACTGCAGAGGCCGGAGCTGGGGGATTTGCGGGGTTTGCGTCCCGAACCGAGCTCTCACCCGGTCCGGAACGCAAGGAAGACAGGTAGGAATATTTATAGGATACCCCACCTGTCTTCGCCTTTGTTTTCTTCCGCCTTAACTTCCATAACTTTTTCTTCTGCACTTTGTCCTCCTCTGGTGGCAACTCCGCTCCAAAAGTAAAGTTCTGGAGGGACACTGGGGACTCCTGCAGCCGTATTTGCGTGAGCAACCCCGGGGGGTGCCCACTGCCCGATTCAATGTCATGCACACCTTGGCTGCAGGTAAGTTCCCCTCTTGCCCCTCCGTTACTGCCTTCCCAGGGGTCCTCCGAGCCCGTCTCCTCCCGGGTTGGCGTCCTCTCCACACTTTCGTCCATTTCAGTGGCCTCCAATTTTGCGGCCTCCATTTTTTCGGCCTCCATTTTTGCGGCCTCCATTTTTGCGGCCTCCATTTTTGCGGCCTCCATTTTTGCGGCCTCCTTCTCTGCAGCTTCCACTGCACCTTTAGCAGCCAGTGCTTTTACTCCCCTTTTGCAGGGGGTTTCATTACTTTGCGTGGGGGACGCCATCAGGGAAAACCTTTCATCATTCTCCAATTTCTCCCCGAAGGCTCCCCCACCGACCACAATCTCCATCTTTCTCTCCTCCACCATATTAATTTCTTCAAGTAGTTCCTTTACCTGTAGATTATACCGGGACCTCTTGGCGCCTGATGTTTTCGCTGCTCGTCCCCTTGCGGCCGCCAGATCTTCCCGCAGCCGCCGCAGGGACTTACCGAGGTCCCGGTATTCTTCCAGCCGGGCAGCTAGGCGGGAGCTGAAGGTTTCCACCGACTCTCCCGACCGCAGTAGCCCCCATTCCTCTACCGTGCTCTGGTCCTCAGGTCTGGCATCTGGCCTTGCTGGGCCTTCTGGTCCTCCACCTGGATGATCCGCCATGTCTCTCCTCCTGGCTCCTTCCAGAGCCCCAGCATCAGGGGGGGCCGCACAGATCTTTCCACGGGATGACCTTCTCACCCCTGATGCTGGCTGCACGCTCCCAGCAGGTTGGGAAGACCCTCTACCCCCCGCCTGCATGCTCCAGGGGGTAGAGGTCTGAGGCTCCATGTATGAATGGAGCCTCCTTCAGGGTAGCTTCCTTAGCCCAGGCAGGTGATAGAAACCTGGGCTGGTGAAAGAAAGGAAACTCCCTGGATTCCGGGTGTGGTCCACACTCACAGCACACACACAGCAGCTCCCAAACACACAACCTCCCTCCTTGCTAGTCACTGCTGGTGTGGCGTTTCTCTGGTACTCTTTTAATAGAAAAATATAAAACATTACAAAATAAACGGTTTTTACAAAACAAACACAACAAAACAAAACTTATGTACATTTCTGTACAATTTACCCAGCCTGGCCCTTCTTACATAAATCCCCATGCATACATAACTATAATCCCATACTCATTCATACACACACCTAAACCCCCCCAACCCCAAGAAAACATAACTATAACACTATATACAACATACTCTTAAAAACCATGTGCCAACCAATGGCCCCCTAAAAAAAAACACCACATATATAAAACAAAATAAATAATAATCATAATAAAAATAAACAAAATAATAGTAATAATAAACTCTAAAAATAAAAGTTACCATCTCATGGTGCACTTACTTCAGTGCACCATGTAAATGAAAAGAAAAGAACAAAATATAAAAAACAACAAAACAAATCCCAAAAAACAAATAATAATTTTTTTTAATTTTTTTTTTGTATTTTTTTTTTTTTTTTTTTTTTTTTTTTTTATTTATTTTTTATTTAATTTTTTTTTTTTTTTTTTTTTTTTCCTTTTTATTAACTTATCCACATTCATACCTAACCCTGTACATACTACCTTATCCATCACCACCCATCACCTCCCCCAACCAGCATCACGCCTCATGTCCTTCCATGTCCGCATAGTTCAGATGCTGGCCCCCACCACCCAACACATCACCCAACCAGCCCGATCCCACGTCTCATGTCCTCCTCACGTCCACGTAGTCCAGAATCAGGCTGGGCACACCCCCAGGCCCCCCACCCCACCTATCTACTGCCCATCTTACCTAAACATTCACACAAACCCATGCATAGACCTATACACCATATCGACACATAACTATAACCAAATACCATACTATATACATAAACCCGAAAACCTAAGTTTGGCTGCTTGTAAGCCCTTTTTCTGTCTCCAAAAAGCTCAAAACAAAAACCTACTTGTGCTTACTCAGCCCATCACCAGAGGAGAGAGAGAGGAAAGCCCCCCTAGAGCACCAGCCCAGAGGCCAAAGCCAACCCCCAACCACCACCCCGGTCCCTATCGCTAAACCTATCCTGCTTGCCCTATCTCTATCCCTTATTACTTTATAAACTAATCTGTCCCTCCTGCTGTCTCTCATTCTGTCCCTATCGCTATTTCCCGGTGTCATGGCCAGGTGCAGACCCCCACCTCCAGTCTAATACCCAGGGGCACTCCCTCCCCTCCCCCTGAAGGTTGGTTCCACCTAGGGCACCCTAAAATTGAAGCCCCTCCAAAGTCGAGAGGCCTTGGATGCACCCAGTTTCTCAACCTCCAGAGACCGGACCTTCACCAGGTCACCCATGATATTCCTACACACCTCGTCCTCCAGGAGGATTTTACACTGAGTCGATACTAAGCACCGTGCGTTCCACGTGAAATACCTGATCACTAAACTAACTAAAAAAGAAGTGCAATGATCCCTTCCACCCAGGTCTCCGAATGCCCCATAGGCCCAACCAGCGTAGGAGAGGTTGGTCAGACCGGGCCAACCGATGGAGGCACCCACCCGTTTGTAAACCTCTGCATTGAAGGGACACTGAAGCAAGAAATGGTCCATGCTTTCCAGCGTGTCATCGCACTCCTCCCGAGGACAACCTCTTTCATCGGAGTTTCTAAACTTCAGATTGCCCCTTACATACAGCCTCCCATGGAAGCAGCGCCAAGCCAGATCCCAAAACTTCTGGGGAATCCTCACAGAGTTTAAAAGTTTTAATCCCACCCCGAGGTCGCTACTTGGGCAGTCCCTGAGCGCCAGGGGCTTCTGGAAGCAGGTCAACAAGACCTTTCTGTCAAGAAATTTTCTCGACATGGTCTTGATCTCCCTCGCCTCCAGACCCCACCGACGAACAACCTTCAGAACCGGGGCGGCATAAGCCGGGAGGTGCCCATGGGGTACACGCAGGTCTTTCGCTTGGCCTCCTGTCTCCCATTCCTGGAAGAAAGGCCGAAACCATCCCCTGCAGGAGGATATCCACAGAGGAGCCCTTTCTCTTTCAAAGAGGTTCGCCAAATTAATTTTAATGAAGGTGTTTACTAGAAACACCACTGGGTTAACCATACCTAACCCACCTAGTTTCCTCGGTAGGTAAGTAACCTCCCTCTTGATTAGGTTAAGCCTGTTTCCCCATAACAGTTGGAAGAACAGGCTATAGACCCGAGTCCAGAGAGGCTCTGGCAACATGCACACGCTGCCAAGGTAGAGCAACATGGGCATCAGGTAAGCCTTGGCCAGGTGAACCCTTTCCCTAAGGGACAAAGACCATCCCTTCCATTGGCCAACCTTCTGGGCAGCTATTGATAGCCTACCTTCCCAGTTTTTCTTGGGGTAATCACCCGGGCCAAATTCAATGCCTAAGATTTTAGCAGACCCTTTGGGCTCTGGGAGGGTGTCCGGGAGATCAAAACTAGGATCCCCTCCCCCCAGCCAGAGACTTTCACACTTGTCCCGGTTGATCCTGGACCCAGATGCCCGTGAGTAGCGCTCAACTTCTGACATCACCCACTCTGCCTCCCCTCTCGAGGAGACAAAGATAGTGACGTCATCCGCGTACGCAACCACCCTCTGAGTGGCTTCCGGCTCCTCCAAGTCCATCCCCACCCCCGCCAATGGCCCACGATCGAGCCGCCTAAGAAAGGGGTCGATCGCAAAAACATACAGCAAGGGGCTTAAGGGACAACCCTGGCGGACACCAGACCCAACCTCAAAGGGGGTTCCAGTCCAACCGTTCACCAGTGCAAAAGACTCAGCCCCAGCGTATAGGGTCTGGAGCCAATTAACGAACTCACCCGGTAGGCCATACCTCAGAAGGACTGACCATAGGTACTTGTGATTCACCCGGTCAAAAGCTTTGGCCTGATCCAAGGACAGCATGTACCCCTCCCATCGGCCAGAATGTCCCTGCTCCACTGCCTCTCTGACACTGAGGACAGCACTAAAGGTGCTACGGCCTGGAACAGAGCAATGCTGGGCCGACGAAAGGAGCCGGGGTGCAAACTTCACCAGCCGATTAAACAGTACTTTTGCGAGAACCTTTCTGTCCGTATTGAGGAGCGCTATGGGACGCCAGTTCTCAATACGGGTCGAATCCTTACCCTTTGACAGAATGATCAAGGCCGACTTGCCCATTGACTTTGGCAGAGCGCCCGAGGAGAGGCACTCATTAAAAACCGCAGTCAAGAGGGGAACTAAGGTTCCCTTAAAAGCCTTATAAAACTCAGATGTTAAGCCATCTGGGCCTGGCGACTTTTTGATGGCCAACCCATCAATCGCCAGCATCACTTCCTCTTCCTTGATCGACTCTGTCAAAACACCAAGCGAGGGGTCTGCTCCTGGCTCAGGGATGGTTTCAGCCAGGAAAGCCGACATTTCGTCTCGGTTTAGATCCTGCTCACCCAAAAGCTGCGAATAAAAGGATCTGATGACCTCCAGGATCCCTGATTTGGATCTCATCAGGGAGCCTGTACTATCTACCAGTCCTGTCACCACCTTACGACTCACTGACATCTTGCAGTTCTTGTAAGGGTCGGGCGAGCGGTACCTCCCGAAATCCCGTTCAAGAACCAAAGACGTGTGCCTATCATATTGGCATCTTTTGAGCAGAGCTTTCACCACGGAGATTTCCTCACGGCTACCTCCGGTTGAGACTAGATGTTCGAGTTTCCTCCTCATGTCTTGATACAGGCGATACCTGCTCATAGACCTGAGGCACGAGATCTGACGGAAAAACTCAGCCACCCGTTCTTTGAACACCTCCCACCACTCAGACTTAGTACCACCTAGATCCAATAAAGGTACCTGGCTCTGAAGAAAATCCTCGAAGGCCTGTCTTATCTCTGCTTCTTCCAGGAGAGTAGAATTCAGCCTCCATATACCTCTTCCCATCTGGAGGGACTCTGCAACATTCAAAGAAAAAATAATCATACAGTGATCGGAGAACTCCACCTCAACGACGGACACTGACGAAGAGATGGCGTCCTCCTTTAAAAAAAACCTGTCTATCCTGGACCTACGACTACCACTATGATAGGTGAACCCCGAGTGGCCTGGGGTATACCGAATGTGGATGTCCTCCAGGCGAGCATCACTAGCTATTCTATTCAACTCGACACTATCATAGGCCAGTACCTTTCTGGAACCTCCTCTGTCTTGGGGCCTAACGACAGTGTTAAAGTCCCCTCCAAAAATGACTTGTCGGCCTGTAAAAAGGAAGGGCTTAATCCTCATGAAGAGACTTTTCCGGTCCCACTTTGTCTGGGGACCGTAGATGTTGATAAGTCTTAGTTCTTGTCCCCTCATGAGAACATCTAAGATCAAGCACCGCCCCATTTCTAACTCGATCATCCGCCGGCATGTGACCGGTGCGGTAAAAAGTACCGCCACCCCGCTATATGGCTCAGCCGCAAGAGACCAGTAGGAGGGCCCACGTCGCCACTCCCTCCTAGCTTTCACGACCTCTGCCAAAAGTGACAGTCTGGTCTCCTGCAAAAACAAAACGTCAGCTTCAACCCGGCCGAGAAAATCAAAGGCTGCAAATCTAGCCATATTCGACTTAATGCTGGCAACGTTAATCGATGCCAGCGTCAACGGAGTGGGTGCCGCCATCATAAATGATTGAGTTAGATGGTTTTCTTCTTCCCACCCCTTGCTTTCTCCTCTGAGGAGGACCCCTCACCCTCTTTACCTCTTTTTTTTGTTTTTGAGGAGTCCATAACCTCCACCACCCCCCTCCCATTCTCATCTCCTGGGTCCGGGCCGACCCCCTCCCCCGGGGACAGTGGCCCCCGCAGAAGAGGAGGCTCAACGACACCTAGACTCCCTACCGTGCTCTCCCCCCCGGCCTGGGGGTCTGGAATATCCATGAGAACACGGTATCGGTTGGGGGAGCACACCAGGGGGGTGCAGGTTTTGCCTTCCTTGGCCGGGGCAGGGCCAGATGTTTTTAGCCCTGTTTTGATGTTACCCGGTGTCCCCTGTTTTGTTTTAGGCTGTGACCTCCCTTCCTCTTCCACACTTTCATAGTGGGAGGACTGGGAGTCCTCAGCCCTCTGCTCTCTCTCTATCCTCCTTATCTCCTCGTCCAGTACGGCCCCCCCAAGAGCATCAGTATCCTGGGGGGCATCCAGGTCCGAGCCAGAGGAGTCCCCAGTTTCCTGGGTCCTCCTCAGCTCTCGTTCCCTTCTGCGTTTTTCCGCCCTTCTCTGACGAGAAGGGGGTCCCGTCCTGGCGTTCATCCTTTGCTCTTGGGCTCTATCGTCTCTGTCCACCCCCTCGCCCACGGAGACCTCCCTCCTTACATTCTCCGTAGGGTTGGAACAGACATTGACGACTGAGCGCGGACACCGACTGAAAGGGTGACCTAGGTCACCACACAGGTTACACCTAATCTGCTCACACGATGCGGCCAGATGGCCTACCCCCCCACAATGAGCGCACTTCTGCACAGTGCAGCTTGCGCTCAAGTGTGAGGGGTCGCCACACCGGTGACACAGCTTCGGCTGCCCCTGGTAGAAGACAAGGATTCGATCTCTTCCCAAGAAAGCAGATGATGGTATGTGGGACACCGTCTGCCCCAGACGCTTAAGTTTGACCATAAACGTCCAGGCTCCCGACCAGATGCCAAACTCATCGCAGTTCTTCCGTGGCATCTCTGCTACCTCACCGTATCTTCCCAACCAGGTCATGATGTCCACACAGGAAAGCGACTCGTTACGGGTAAGAACGGTCACTTTCCTGAGACCATTCTGGCGAGAGATTGCTTGCGCAGCAAACCCTCGCCAGCCGGGCTCGCTTTTCACCAGCTCATAGTTCCCCCAGAAGACCTCAAGGCCCCCCGGCTGAACAAAGCTGATGTCAAACTCAGCCGTACCATGAGGATGTATCAAGGCGTAGATGTCACTCGCCTTGAAGCCCATCTCCAGCAGCAGCTCCACCACCCTCTTACGAGGAGGGCACGCATCATTGCCACGCCACTGGAGACGGACCACATTCCTCCTGGCCACGGCCGGCCCGGTTGTTGGGAGCGACCACTGATCTCCCCGTCTCTCTCGGAAGGCATCCAGACCATACCTATTTATCCAAAAGGATAGGTCCTTCTGCACTCCCCCTACTGTTATCGTCTGCTTCCCCTCCCTTAAGGCTTCTAGGAGGCGCTGTTGCAAACTGCCGTCCCCGGGCCCAGAAGATGAGGATGGGTGGGCCGACGGTCCCCCCACCACAACGCCCGCATACGACCTGCCGGGCGCTCTGGCAGAAGGAGCATCCGGCCCGCCACTGGTTGACACTCCCCCCACAATATTACAACCCACATTAATATCCACAACATTACCACCACCAACAATATTACCAACACTACTAACATTACCATCAATATTTACATTTCCACTTACATTCCTCTCCACAACTTTCATACCGGCCAGGCTGGTTACGGAGTTCTTCCTTTTGTCCACTGGCTTTTTATATGTTGTTTTTGGGGTCTCCACATCATCAGGTGCCGCTACTTCTGGGGCGCCGCCGGATATCTCAGGCGGCAATCCCTCAGCACCCTCCGCTTCACCGACCTCCATTTCTGCTGCGCCACCAATGCAATGTTCGGGAGGAGGGGTGCCGTCACCCCCCGTGCCCGCTAAACCCCTCCCACCGCCTTGCGGCGATGCAGATGGAGGGGCCGCAGGCACAGCTAGAGCCACTCCCGGCACCAAACCACCCCCCCCTCCCGTCGGGGGGTGGCCAGCAGTGCCGAAGCCTCTCCTACCGCCACCACTCGCTGCCGCAACACTTTCTGGTGCGTCTGCTGGCCGAGTCACATGACCAGCAGACTTCCGGTTTTCCGGCGCCACATCCGGTTTCCAGTTCCCCCCGTCCCCCGGCCTCCGGCTTGCGCCAGAGACCGGCTTCTGAGGTTCCCCATCCGCCGGACACGGGGACACGCCCCCTAGCGCCACGTGGCCATCGACACCACCTCCTTTACAGGAGACGGCGTCTGGCGCCATCTTGGCCACATTGCTCAAAACCAGCACCATATCTTTCTGCCCACATACCCGCCACGACCCCACTGCAGAGGCCGGAGCTGGGGGATTTGCGGGGTTTGCGTCCCGAACCGAGCTCTCACCCGGTCCGGAACGCAAGGAAGACAGGTAGGAATATTTATAGGATACCCCACCTGTCTTCGCCTTTGTTTTCTTCCGCCTTAACTTCCATAACTTTTTCTTCTGCACTTTGTCCTCCTCTGGTGGCAACTCCGCTCCAAAAGTAAAGTTCTGGAGGGACACTGGGGACTCCTGCAGCCGTATTTGCGTGAGCAACCCCGGGGGGTGCCCACTGCCCGATTCAATGTCATGCACACCTTGGCTGCAGGTAAGTTCCCCACTTGCCCCTCCGTTACTGCCTTCCCAGGGGTCCTCCGAGCCCGTCTCCTCCCGGGTTGGCGTCCTCTCCACACTTTCGTCCATTTCAGTGGCCTCCAATTTTGCGGCCTCCATTTTTTCGGCCTCCATTTTTGCGGCCTCCATTTTTGCGGCCTCCATTTTTGCGGCCTCCATTTTTGCGGCCTCCTTCTCTGCAGCTTCCACTGCACCTTTAGCAGCCAGTGCTTTTACTCCCCTTTTGCAGGGGGTTTCATTACTTTGCGTGGGGGACGCCATCAGGGAAAACCTTTCATCATTCTCCAATTTCTCCCCGAAGGCTCCCCCACCGACCACAATCTCCATCTTTCTCTCCTCCACCATATTAATTTCTTCAAGTAGTTCCTTTACCTGTAGATTATACCGGGACCTCTTGGCGCCTGATGTTTTCGCTGCTCGTCCCCTTGCGGCCGCCAGATCTTCCCGCAGCCGCCGCAGGGACTTACCGAGGTCCCGGTATTCTTCCAGCCGGGCAGCTAGGCGGGAGCTGAAGGTTTCCACCGACTCTCCCGACCGCAGTAGCCCCCATTCCTCTACCGTGCTCTGGTCCTCAGGTCTGGCATCTGGCCTTGCTGGGCCTTCTGGTCCTCCACCTGGATGATCCGCCATGTCTCTCCTCCTGGCTCCTTCCAGAGCCCCAGCATCAGGGGGGGCCGCACAGATCTTTCCACGGGATGACCTTCTCACCCCTGATGCTGGCTGCACGCTCCCAGCAGGTTGGGAAGACCCTCTACCCCCCGCCTGCATGCTCCAGGGGGTAGAGGTCTGAGGCTCCATGTATGAATGGAGCCTCCTTCAGGGTAGCTTCCTTAGCCCAGGCAGGTGATAGAAACCTGGGCTGGTGAAAGAAAGGAAACTCCCTGGATTCCGGGTGTGGTCCACACTCACAGCACACACACAGCAGCTCCCAAACACACAACCTCCCTCCTTGCTAGTCACTGCTGGTGTGGCGTTTCTCTGGTACTCTTTTAATAGAAAAATATAAAACATTACAAAATAAACGGTTTTTACAAAACAAACACAACAAAACAAAACTTATGTACATTTCTGTACAATTTACCCAGCCTGACCCTTCTTACATAAATCCCCATGCATACATAACTATAATCCCATACTCATTCATACACACACCTAAACCCCCCCAACCCCAAGAAAACATAACTATAACACTATATACAACATACTCTTAAAAACCATGTGCCAACCAATGGCCCCCTAAAAAAAAACCACCACATATATAAAACAAAATAAATAATAATCATAATAAAAATAAACAAAATAATAATAATAATAATAAACTCTAAAAATAAAAGTTACCATCTCATGGTGCACTTACTTCAGTGCACCATGTAAATGAAAAGAAAAGAACAAAACATAAAAAACAACAAAACAAACCCCAAAAAACAAAGATTTTTTTTTTTTAATTTTTTTTTTCTTTTTTTTTTTTTAAATTTATTTTTATTTTTTTTTACATTTTTTTTTAATATTTTTTTTTTTTTTTTTTTTTCTTTTTATTAACTTATCCACATTCATACCTAACCCTGTACATACTACCTTATCCATCACCACCCATCACCTCCCCCAACCAGCATCACGCCTCATGTCCTTCCATGTCCGCATAGTTCAGATGCTGGCCCCCACCACCCAACACATCACCCAACCAGCCCGATCCCACGTCTCATGTCCTCCTCACGTCCACATAGTCCAGAATCAGGCTGGGCACACCCCCAGGCCCCCCACCCCACCTATCTACTGCCCATCTTACCTAAACATTCACACAAACCCATGCATAGACCTATACACCATATCGACACATAACTATAACCAAATACCATACTATATACATAAACCCGAAAACCTAAGTTTGGCTGCTTGTAAGCCCTTTTTCTGTCTCCAAAAAGCTCAAAACAAAAACCTACTTGTGCTTACTCAGCCCATCACCAGAGGAGAGAGAGAGGAAAGCCCCCCTAGAGCACCAGACCAGAGGCCAAAGCCAACCCCCAACCACCACCCCGGTCCCTATCGCTAAACCTATCCTGCTTGCCCTATCTCTATCCCTTATTACTTTATAAACTAATCTGTCCCTCCTGCTGTCTCTCATTCTGTTCCTATCGCTATTTCCCGGTGTCATGGCCAGGTGCAGACCCCCACCTCCAGTCTAATACCCAGGGGCACTCCCTCCCCTCCCCCTGAAGGTTGGTTCCACCTAGGGCACCCTAAAATTGAAGCCCCTCCAAAGTCGAGAGGCCTTGGATGCACCCAGTTTCTCAACCTCCAGAGACCGGACCTTCACCAGGTCACCCATGATATTCCTACACACCTCGTCCTCCAGGAGGATTTTACACTGAGTCGATACTAAGCACCGTGCGTTCCACGTGAAATACCTGATCACTAAACTAACTAAAAAAGAAGTGCAATGATCCCTTCCACCCAGGTCTCCGAATGCCCCATAGGCCCAACCAGCGTAGGAGAGGTTGGTCAGACCGGGCCAACCGATGGAGGCACCCACCCGTTTGTAAACCTCTGCATTGAAGGGACACTGAAGCAAGAAATGGTCCATGCTTTCCAGCGTGTCATCGCACTCCTCCCGAGGACAACCTCTTTCATCGGAGTTTCTAAACTTCAGATTGCCCCTTACATACAGCCTCCCATGGAAGCAGCGCCAAGCCAGATCCCAAAACTTCTGGGGAATCCTCACAGAGTTTAAAAGTTTTAATCCCACCCCGAGGTCGCTACTTGGGCAGTCCCTGAGCGCCAGGGGCTTCTGGAAGCAGGTCAACAAGACCTTTCTGTCAAGAAATTTTCTCGACATGGTCTTGATCTCCCTCGCCTCCAGACCCCACCGACGAACAACCTTCAGAACCGGGGCGGCATAAGCCGGGAGGTGCCCATGGGGTACACGCAGGTCTTTCGCTTGGCCTCCTGTCTCCCATTCCTGGAAGAAAGGCCGAAACCATCCCCTGCAGGAGGATATCCACAGAGGAGCCCTTTCTCTTTCAAAGAGGTTCGCCAAATTAATTTTAATGAAGGTGTTTACTAGAAACACCACTGGGTTAACCATACCTAACCCACCTAGTTTCCTCGGTAGGTAAGTAACCTCCCTCTTGATTAGGTTAAGCCTGTTTCCCCATAACAGTTGGAAGAACAGGCTATAGACCCGAGTCCAGAGAGGCTCTGGCAACATGCACACGCTGCCAAGGTAGAGCAACATGGGCATCAGGTAAGCCTTGGCCAGGTGAACCCTTTCCCTAAGGGACAAAGACCATCCCTTCCATTGGCCAACCTTCTGGGCAGCTATTGATAGCCTACCTTCCCAGTTTTTCTTGGGGTAATCACCCGGGCCAAATTCAATGCCTAAGATTTTAGCAGACCCTTTGGGCTCTGGGAGGGTGTCCGGGAGATCAAAACTAGGATCCCCTCCCCCCAGCCAGAGACTTTCACACTTGTCCCGGTTGATCCTGGACCCAGATGCCCGTGAGTAGCGCTCAACTTCTGACATCACCCACTCTGCCTCCCCTCTCGAGGAGACAAAGATAGTGACGTCATCCGCGTACGCAACCACCCTCTGAGTGGCTTCCGGCTCCTCCAAGTCCATCCCCACCCCCGCCAATGGCCCACGATCGAGCCGCCTAAGAAAGGGGTCGATCGCGAAAACATACAGCAAGGGGCTTAAGGGACAACCCTGGCGGACACCAGACCCAACCTCAAAGGGGGTTCCAGTCCAACCGTTCACCAGTGCAAAAGACTCAGCCCCAGCGTATAGGGTCTGGAGCCAATTAACGAACTCACCCGGTAGGCCATACCTCAGAAGGACTGACCATAGGTACTTGTGATTCACCCGGTCAAAAGCTTTGGCCTGATCCAAGGACAGCATGTACCCCTCCCATCGGCCAGAATGTCCCTGCTCCACTGCCTCTCTGACACTGAGGACAGCACTAAAGGTGCTGCGGCCTGGAACAGAGCAATGCTGGGCCGACGAAAGGAGCCGGGGTGCAAACTTCACCAGCCGATTAAACAGTACTTTTGCGAGAACCTTTCTGTCCGTATTGAGGAGCGCTATGGGACGCCAGTTCTCAATACGGGTCGAATCCTTACCCTTTGACAGAATGATCAAGGCCGACTTGCCCATTGACTTTGGCAGAGCGCCCGAGGAGAGGCACTCATTAAAAACCGCAGTCAAGAGGGGAACTAAGGTTCCCTTAAAAGCCTTATAAAACTCAGATGTTAAGCCATCTGGGCCTGGCGACTTTTTGATGGCCAACCCATCAATCGCCAGCATCACTTCCTCTTCCTTGATCGACTCTGTCAAAACACCAAGCGAGGGGTCTGCTCCTGGCTCAGGGATGGTTTCAGCCAGGAAAGCCGACATTTCGTCTCGGTTTAGATCCTGCTCACCCAAAAGCTGCGAATAAAAGGATCTGATGACCTCCAGGATCCCTGATTTGGATCTCATCAGGGAGCCTGTACTATCTACCAGTCCTGTCACCACCTTACGACTCACTGACATCTTGCAGTTCTTGTAAGGGTCGGGCGAGCGGTACCTCCCGAAATCCCGTTCAAGAACCAAAGACGTGTGCCTATCATATTGGCATCTTTTGAGCAGAGCTTTCACCACGGAGATTTCCTCACGGCTACCTCCGGTTGAGACTAGATGTTCGAGTTTCCTCCTCATGTCTTGATACAGGCGATACCTGCTCATAGACCTGAGGCACGAGATCTGACGGAAAAACTCAGCCACCCGTTCTTTGAACACCTCCCACCACTCAGACTTAGTACCACCTAGATCCAATAAAGGTACCTGGCTCTGAAGAAAATCCTCGAAGGCCTGTCTTATCTCTGCTTCTTCCAGGAGAGTAGAATTCAGCCTCCATATACCTCTTCCCATCTGGAGGGACTCTGCAACATTCAAAGAAAAAATAATCATACAGTGATCGGAGAACTCCACCTCAACGACGGACACTGCCGAAGAGATGGCGTCCTCCTTTAAAAAAAACCTGTCTATCCTGGACCTACGACTACCACTATGATAGGTGAACCCCGAGTGGCCTGGGGTATACCGAATGTGGATGTCCTCCAGGCGAGCCTCACTAGCTATTCTATTCAACTCGACACTATCATAGGCCAGTACCTTTCTGGAACCTCCTCTGTCTTGGGGCCTAACGACAGTGTTAAAGTCCCCTCCAAAAATGACTTGTCGGCCTGTAAAAAGGAAGGGCTTAATCCTCATGAAGAGACTTTTCCGGTCCCACTTTGTCTGGGGACCGTAGATGTTGATAAGTCTTAGTTCTTGTCCCCTCATGAGAACATCTAAGATCAAGCACCGCCCCATTTCTAACTCGATCATCCGCCGGCATGTGACCGGTGCGGTAAAAAGTACCGCCACCCCGCTATATGGCTCAGCCGCAAGAGACCAGTAGGAGGGCCCACGTCGCCACTCCCTCCTAGCTTTCACGACCTCTGCCAAAAGTGACAGTCTGGTCTCCTGCAAAAACAAAATGTCAGCTTCAACCCGGCCGAGAAAATCAAAGGCTGCAAATCTAGCCATATTCGACTTAATGCTGGCAACGTTAATCGATGCCAGCGTCAACGGAGTGGGTGCCGCCATCATAAATGATTGAGTTAGACGGTTTTCTTCTTCCCACCCCTTGCTTTCTCCTCTGAGGAGGACCCCTCACCCTCTTTACCTCTTTTTTTTGTTTTTGAGGAGTCCATAACCTCCACCACCCCCCTCCCATTCTCATCTCCTGGGTCCGGGCCGACCCCCTCCCCCGGGGACAGTGGCCCCCGCAGAAGAGGAGGCTCAACGACACCTAGACTCCCTACCGTGCTCTCCCCCCCGGCCTGGGGGTCTGGAATATCCATGAGAACACGGTATCGGTTGGGGGAGCACACCAGGGGGGTGCAGGTTTTGCCTTCCTTGGCCGGGGCAGGGCCAGATGTTTTTAGCCCTGTTTTGATGTTACCCGGTGTCCCCTGTTTTGTTTTAGGCTGTGACCTCCCTTCCTCTTCCACACTTTCATAGTGGGAGGACTGGGAGTCCTCAGCCCTCTGCTCTCTCTCTATCCTCCTTATCTCCTCGTCCAGTACGGCCCCCCCAAGAGCATCAGTATCCTGGGGGGCATCCAGGTCCGAGCCAGAGGAGTCCCCAGTTTCCTGGGTCCTCCTCAGCTCTCGTTCCCTTCTGCGTTTTTCCGCCCTTCTCTGACGAGAAGGGGGTCCCCTCCTGGCGTTCGTCCTTTGCTCTTGGGCTCTATCGTCTCTGTCCACCCCCTCGCCCACGGAGACCTCCCTCCTTACATTCTCCGTAGGGTTGGAACAGACATTGACGACTGAGCGCGGACACCGACTGAAAGGGTGACCTAGGTCACCACACAGGTTACACCTAATCTGCTCACACGATGCGGCCAGATGACCTACCCCCCCACAATGAGCGCACTTCTGCACAGTGCAGCTTGCGCTCAAGTGTGAGGGGTCGCCACACCGGTGACACAGCTTCGGCTGCCCCTGGTAGAAGACAAGGATTCGATCTCTTCCCAAGAAAGCAGATGATGGTATGTGGGACACCGTCTGCCCCAGACGCTTAAGTTTGACCATAAACGTCCAGGCTCCCGACCAGATGCCAAACTCATCGCAGTTCTTCCGTGGCATCTCTGCTACCTCTCCGTATCTTCCCAACCAGGTCATGATGTCCACACAGGAAAGCGACTCGTTACGGGTAAGAACGGTCACTTTCCTGAGACCATTCTGGCGAGAGATTGCTTGCGCAGCAAACCCTCGCCAGCCGGGCTCGCTTTTCACCAGCTCATAGTTCCCCCAGAAGACCTCAAGGCCCCCCGGCTGAACAAAGCTGATGTCAAACTCAGCCGTACCATGAGGATGTATCAAGGCGTAGATGTCACTCGCCTTGAAGCCCATCTCCAGCAGCAGCTCCACCACCCTCTTACGAGGAGGGCACGCATCATTGCCACGCCACTGGAGACGGACCACATTCCTCCTGGCCACGGCCGGCCCGGTTGTTGGGAGCGACCACTGATCTCCCCGTCTCTCTCGGAAGGCATCCAGACCATACCTATTTATCCAAAAGGATAGGTCCTTCTGCACTCCCCCTACTGTTATCGTCTGCTTCCCCTCCCTTAAGGCTTCTAGGAGGCGCTGTTGCAAACTGCCGTCCCCGGGCCCAGAAGATGAGGATGGGTGGGCCGACGGTCCCCCCACCACAACGCCCGCATACGACCTGCCGGGCGCTCTGGCAGAAGGAGCAACCGGCCCGCCACTGGTTGACACTCCCCCCACAATATTACAACCCACATTAACATCCACAACATTACCACCACCAACAATATTACCAACACTACTAACATTACCATTAATATTTACATTTTCACTTACATTCCTCTCCACAACTTTCATACCGGCCAGGCTGGTTACAGAGTTCTTCCTCTTGTCGATGGGCTTTTTATAAGTTGTTTTTGTCGTTTTTGGGGTCTCCACATCATCAGGTGCCGCTACTTCTGGGGCGCCGCCGGATATCTCAGGCGGCAATCCCTCAGCACCCTCCGCTTCACCGACCTCCATTTCTGCTGCGCCACCTATGCGATGTTCGGGAGGAGGGGTGCCGTCACCCCCCGTGCCCGCTAAACCCCTCCCACCGCCTTGCGGCGATGCAGATGGAGGGGCCGCAGGCACAGCTAGAGCCGCTCCCGGCACCAAACCACCCCCCCCCTCCCGTCGGGGGGTGGCCAGCAGTGCCGGAGCCTCTTCTACCGCCACAACTCGCTGCCGCAACACTTTTTGGTGCGTCCGCCGGCCGAGTCACATGACCAGCGGACTTCCGGTTTTTCGGCGCCACATCCGGTTTCCGGTTCCCCCGTCCCCCGGCCTCCGGCTTGCGCCAGAGACCGGCTTCTGAGGTTCCTCATCCGCCGGA
Source organism: Rhinoderma darwinii (assembly GCF_050947455.1). Taxonomy (NCBI): domain Eukaryota; kingdom Metazoa; phylum Chordata; class Amphibia; order Anura; family Rhinodermatidae; genus Rhinoderma; species Rhinoderma darwinii. The sequence continues at coordinate 149,759 of NW_027464224.1, forward strand.
CACGGGGACACGCCCCCTAGCGCCACGTGGCCATCGACACCACCTCCTTTACAGGAGACGGCGTCTGGCGCCATCTTGGCCACATTGCTCAAAACCAGCACCATGTCTTTCTGCCCACATACCCGCCACGACCCCACTGCAGAGGCCGGAGCTGGGGGATTTGCGGGGTTTGCGTCCCGAACCGAGCTCTCACCCGGTCCGGAACGCAAGGAAGACAGGTAGGAATATTTATAGGATACCCCACCTGTCTTCGCCTTTGTTTTCTTCCGCCTTAACTTCCATAACTTTTTCTTCTGCACTTTGTCCTCCTCTGGTGGCAACTCCGCTCCAAAAGTAAAGTTCTGGAGGGACACTGGGGACTCCTGCAGCCGTATTTGCGTGAGCAACCCCGGGGGGTGCCCACTGCCCGATTCAATGTCATGCACACCTTGGCTGCAGGTAAGTTCCCCACTTGCCCCTCCGTTACTGCCTTCCCAGGGGTCCTCCGAGCCCGTCTCCTCCCGGGTTGGCGTCCTCTCCACACTTTCGTCCATTTCAGTGGCCTCCAATTTTGCGGCCTCCATTTTTTCGGCCTCCATTTTTGCGGCCTCCATTTTTGCGGCCTCCATTTTTGCGGCCTCCATTTTTGCGGCCTCCTTCTCTGCAGCTTCCACTGCACCTTTAGCAGCCAGTGCTTTTACTCCCCTTTTGCAGGGGGTTTCATTACTTTGCGTGGGGGACGCCATCAGGGAAAACCTTTCATCATTCTCCAATTTCTCCCCGAAGGCTCCCCCACCGACCACAATCTCCATCTTTCTCTCCTCCACCATATTAATTTCTTCAAGTAGTTCCTTTACCTGTAGATTATACCGGGACCTCTTGGCGCCTGATGTTTTCGCTGCTCGTCCCCTTGCGGCCGCCAGATCTTCCCGCAGCCGCCGCAGGGACTTACCGAGGTCCCGGTATTCTTCCAGCCGGGCAGCTAGGCGGGAGCTGAAGGTTTCCACCGACTCTCCCGACCGCAGTAGCCCCCATTCCTCTACCGTGCTCTGGTCCTCAGGTCTGGCATCTGGCCTTGCTGGGCCTTCTGGTCCTCCACCTGGATGATCCGCCATGTCTCTCCTCCTGGCTCCTTCCAGAGCCCCAGCATCAGGGGGGGCCGCACAGATCTTTCCACGGGATGACCTTCTCACCCCTGATGCTGGCTGCACGCTCCCAGCAGGTTGGGAAGACCCTCTACCCCCCGCCTGCATGCTCCAGGGGGTAGAGGTCTGAGGCTCCATGTATGAATGGAGCCTCCTTCAGGGTAGCTTCCTTAGCCCAGGCAGGTGATAGAAACCTGGGCTGGTGAAAGAAAGGAAACTCCCTGGATTCCGGGTGTGGTCCACACTCACAGCACACACACAGCAGCTCCCAAACACACAACCTCCCTCCTTGCTAGTCACTGCTGGTGTGGCGTTTCTCTGGTAAAACCTGCTGTGTTACAGATTTTTTTGTATTACAAATGAATTTCGGCCAAAAAAATTAAATTTGTACATTTCACCTCTACTTTGCCTTAATTCCTGTGAAACGCCTAAAGGGTTAAAATACTTTCTGAATGTGGTTTTGAATACCTTGAGGGGTGCAGTTTTCAGAATAGGGTGATTTATGGGTACTTTCTAATATAGAATGCCCTCAAAGCCACTTCAGAACTGAACTGGTCCCTGAAAAAATGGCCTATTGAAATTTTCTTGAAAATATGAGAAATTGCTGCTAAAGTTCTAAGCCTTGTAACATCCTAGAAAAATAAAAGTACGTGAAAAAAATGATGCAAACATACAGTAGACATATGGGGATGTTAACTAGTAACTATTTTGTGTGGTATTACTATCTGTTTTGCAAGCAAATACATTTAAAATTTAGAAAAATGCAAATATTTGCAAATTTTTGCTAAAATTTGAAGTTTTTCACAAATAAATATTGAATTTATCGACCAATTTTTTTCACTAACATAAAGTACAATATGTCACGAGAAAATAATCTCAGAATCGCTTGGATAGGCAAAAGCAGTTAAAGAGTTATTACCAATTAAATTGACACATCAGATTTGAAAAAATCATGTGCCCACATGGCCAAAACAGGCTGTGTCCTAATGGGGTTAAATGTCAATGGCCATTCTAAGCTGAATGTGCCTGCTCTTGTCAGATCGCTGAAGTTACAAAGCTTAAGGCCTGGCTCGTACCAGTGTGGGAGACTGTCTGGGAATCTGTGGTGCGGTTGCCTTTTTATTATGTTGTTTAGATTTTGTTTCACAATCGATTAAAAAGGACCATGGATTAAAGCATCTAATGTCAATGGCCGCTCTAAGCTGAATGTGCCTGCTCTCATCAGATCGCAGAAGTTACACAGCTTAAGGCCTCACTAGTACCAGTGTGGGAAACTTTCTGGGAATCCGTGGTGCTGTTGATCTATTGTTATGCCCAGTGGTGAACCTAGCCCCTCTTCTGCCTGAGGCGAACTATAAAAAGACGCCCCCCCCAAATCTATCCGAGTTTTCTCTTTACTAGCTTTATACAACAAACATACAGTATATGATTTTTTTAAATAGGATAACATTTGTAGTTTATTTGTTAAAGTGCTGTTTAATGTATAGAAAAGACTTAAAGAATTCCACTTACTGTATTACTATAGTATCATAGATTAGCAACGCAGCATTAACACTGAAAATGGTTTAACGCATCTTCTATGTCCACTTTTTATTACCTAATTGACTTATAATTTTTTAAATGAGTTCAGTGGCCCGGCGTGGACGGCATGATGCAGTGACGTCATCATGCCGAGCAGTTCACATCATCAGCATGCTCCCGATCTCCTGTAGACCTCAAGTCTAAACCAGGCTGTGGCCTACAAGAGCAAATGGCGGAGCAGGGAGCCAGTGGCCAGGGGTTGGCTGAAAAATTTTAGTTTGGGGGGCAAGCACACAGCACTGGCCCAAGAGTAACGGCCCATTCTGTGGGCACTGGGCAATTGGCGAGTTTGCCCCTCTAACACCGCTACGGAAGAACTCTGCTACCTGTCAACAGAAAAATCATCCACCAGGAGGAAAAACGTTTCTTGTTAGCGGAGTACAAGAAAGCCTCACCTGGGAAATAGACTTTCTTGTACTCCGCCATGGGGAAACATTTTTCACTCTGGTGGATGACTTTTCAGTTGATAGGTAGCAGAGTTACATGAAGGAGAATTATTTTTCCTTGACCTCTAGTTTCAATTATGGCAAATTTACATTTTTAAATTTTTTATACTGCTAACTTTTTTTTGGTAGGTTCCGCTGGACAGTGTCCCAGCGATGTTACACGCCCCCTTGCCAATTACCGCCCCATTGACAATTCAGGGGGTTATTTACATATGGGACGCCAAATATTACGGCACCGATATCTAAATAACGAAGGAGGCTAGCAAAAAAATTTAAAGTGCCCCAGAGATTGTGCAGCCCTACCCATTACATGCTGCACTCAGCTGCAGATGTATGGGCAGGTGAAAGATTCTCTTTAAAGTGTAACAAAATTTTTAAAAAACTTTTGACATGTTAGAAGTTTTGATCAGTGGGGTCCGAGCACTGAGACCCCCAACTAGTCGCTAAAACGAAGCAGCAGAAGTGCTCGGGTGAGCGGTGTGCTGCTTCGATTCTGCTTGGCTTTCCTTGGAGCAGTGTACAGGCTCAATAGAAAGTCTATAAGTCCATACACCGCTCACTCGGCCACAAGTCGATCATAAATGAAGTGGCACAGCGCTCACACGAGCACTTCTGCTGCTTCATTTTAGCGATCGGTGGGGGTCTCAGTGCTCGGTCCCCCACCGATGAAAACTTCTGACATGTCAGTATGACATGATAAAAAATTTGACTCAATTTAAAGGCTATGTACACCTTTAAAAACTTATTTTTATATATGTATATATATATATATATATATATATATAAATATATATATGAAGATATCCATCAGTGTGATTGGTGCAAGTTTTAATTACTTTTTATTGAAAATTATTTAAACTTTTTGAGATACAGCTGCTTTGTATCCTGTATACAGAACAGCTGTATCTAGTGCTGAGACCTGAATCCATTAGGTCACCTATTATCGATCACATCTAAGTTATGAACTTAGATCTGATTGGTATCAGCTCAATCCTGCCCCTATTAATTTTAAAGGGATCGGCCGATGCTGGGGGGCCGGGAGTATACTGCAAGGGGGGTTTGGGCATTTTACTGACTAGCAGAGGGCTCTATAGTGGGAAAAATACCCTCCATAGAGCCCTCACTAGTTACTATACTGAAAGGTTAGGGGGGTCTGAGCCCCCCTATAGAGCCCTCTCCAGTAAGTCAGATGCTCAGACTGACCCCCCCCCCTTGTATCCCCCTATCCTTCCATTATAGTAACGTGAGGGCTCTATGGGGTGGATTATTCCCCCCCATAGTGCCCTTGGCTGCTAGTAAAATTCCCAGACCTCCCTTGCAGTGTACTCCCGGGTCCCAATCCCCCAGCTACGGCTGACCGACACCTTTTGAATTATTGAAGGCAGGAGCGTGAGCGCTGTAAGTGGCGCTCAGTTTATAATACAGGCCACCGCTCACCTCGTGCATCTCGTCACTTCTCTTCTCGACCTCTCCTTCTGCAGACTTGCTCCTCTCTGGCGGTGCGTGCTGCGCGCTGCGTACAGCGACAGAAAGGAGGAGGAGTGTTCTTACAAACGTGCCCATCATGGGACACGTCAGGTAAGTAAAATAAGGCATGCACCTTACCCCCGGTCCAGTCCGTCCCTGGTTCAAAATGCCGCCCCCCATTTTCGGCAAGGTGGCACCGCCTGAGGCTGTCGGCTCATCTCACATCATGGCAGGTGCGGCACTGGTTATGCCGTTTAGATTTAGTTTCACACACGATTAAAAAGGACAATAGACTAAAGCTTTAACCCCTTCCCTCTTTGGCCGCTTTTGACCTTCCTGACAGAGCCTCATTTTTCAAATCTGACATGTTTCAATTTATGTGGTAATAACTCCGGAATGCTTTTACCTATCCAAGCGATTCTGAGATTGTTTTCTTGTGACACATTGGACTTTATGTTACTGGCAAAATTTGCCCGATACATTCAGTATATAATTGTGAAAAACACCAAAATGTAGCGAAAAATTGCAAAAATTAGCATTTTTCTCAATTTAAATGTATCTGCTTGTAAGACAGGCAGTTATACCACACAAAAATGTTGCTAACTAACATCCCCCATATGTCTACTTTAGATTGGCATCGTTTTTTGAACATCATTTTATTTTTCTAGGACGTTACAAGGCTTAGAACTTTAGCAGCAATTTCTCACATTTTCAAGAAAATTTCAAAATGCTATTTTTACAGGGGCCAGCTCAGTTCTGAGGTGGCTTTGAGGTCCTTAGATATTAGAAACCCCCAATAAGTCACCCCATTTTAAAAACTTCACCCCTCAAAGTATTCAAAACAGCATTTAGAAAGTTTCTTAACCCTTTAGACATTGCGCAGGAAGTAAGGCAAAGTAGAGGGGAAATTTACAAAGTTCATTATTTTTTTCCAGAAATTCATTTTGAATCCATTTTTTTTGTACCACAGAATGTTTTACCCAAGAAATGCAACTCAATATTTATTGCCCAGGTTCTGCAGTTTTAGGAAATATCCCACATGTGGCTGTAGTGTGCTACTGGACTGAAGCACCGGCCTCAGAAGCAAAGGAGCACCTGGTGGATTTTGGGCCTCCTTTTTATTAGAATATATTTTAGGCACCATGTCAGCTTCGAACAGGTCTAGTGGAACTAAAACAGTGGAAACCCCCCAAAAGTGACCCCATTTGGGAAACTACACCCCTCGAGGAATTTATCTAGGGGTGTAGCAAGCATTTTGACCGGCCAGTTTTTTTGCAAAAATTTTTGGACCAAGGCCATGAAAATGAAAATCTACATTCTTTCAAATAAAATGTAGGTTTAGCTAATTTTTTTTCATTTCCAAAAGAACTAAAGTAGAAAAAGCACCACAACATTTGTAGAGCAATTTCTCCCGAATAAAACAATACCCCACATGTGGTAATAAACGGTTGTTTGGACACACGGCAGGGCTTAGAATGGAAAGAGCGCCATTTGGCTCTTGGAGCTCAAATTTAACAGGAATGGTTTGCGAAGACCATGTCGCATTTGCAAAGCCCCCTAGGGGACAAAACAGTGGAAACCCCCAACAAGTGACCCCATTTTGGAAACTAAACCCCTCGAGGAATTTATCTAGTTGTGTAGCAAGCATTTTGACTGGCCAGTTTTTTTGCAAAAATTTTTGGAACTAGGTCATGAAAATGAAAATCTACATTTTTTTCAAATAAAATGTAGGTTTAGCAAATTTTTTTTCATTTCCAAAAGAACTAAAGTAGAAAAAGCACCTCAACATTTGTAGAGCAATTTCTCCCGAGTAAAACAATACCCCACATGTGGTAATAAACGGTTGTTTGGACACACGGCAGGGCTTAGAAGGGAAAGAGCGCCATTTGGCTCTTGGAGCTCAAATTTAGCAGGAATGGTTTGCGGAGGCCATGTCACATTTGCAAAGCCCCTGTGGTGACAAAACAGTGGAAACCCCCAACAAGTGACCCCATTTTGGAAACTATACCCCTTGAGGAAATTATCTAGGGGTATAGTGAGCATTTTGACCCCACAGGTTTTTTGCAGAAATTTTTGCAAGTAGGCTGTGAAAATGAAAATCTACATTTTTTCAAATAAAATGTAGGTTTAGCTAATTTTTTTTCATTTCCACAAGGACTAAAGGAGAAAAAGCACCATAAAATTTGTAAAGAAATTTCTCCCGAGTAAAACAGTACCCCACATGTGGTAATAAATGGCTGTTTGGACACACAGCGAGGCTGAGAAGGGAAAGAGCGCCATTTGGCTTTTGGAACTCAAATTTAGCAGGAATGGTTTGCGGAGGCTATGTGAGCATTTGCAAAGCTCCTGAGGGGACAAAACAGTGGAAACCCCCAACAAGTGACCCCATTTTGGAAACTACACCCCATGAGGAAATTATCTAGGGGTACAGTGAGCAGTTTGACTCCACAGGTGTTTTACAGAATTTATTGTAAGTAGGCCGTAAAAATGAAAATCTAAATTTTTTCAAAGAAAATGTAGGTTTAGGTATTTTTTTTTCATTTCCACAAGGACTGAAGGAGAAAAAGCACCACAACATTTGTAAAGCAACTTCTCCCGAGTAAAACAGTACCCCACATGTGGTCACAAACATCTGTTTGGACACACGGTAGGGCTCAGAATGGAAAGAGCACCATTGTGATTTTGGAATGGTTTCTGGGTGTCATGTCATATTTGCTGAGCCCCTGTAGTACTAGTACAGTGGAAACACCCCAAAAGTGACTCCATTTGGGAAACTGCACCCCCTGAGGAATCATCTAGGGGTATAGTGAAAATTTTGATCCCAAAGGTTTTTGCTGAATTAATTAGAATTAAGCCATGAAAATGAAAAATTATTTTTTTTTCCAACAAGATGTAGATTTAGATACACATTTTTCATTTTTACAAGGAATAGAGAAGAAAAAGCACCCCAACATTTGTAAAGTAATTTCTCCAGAGTACGGTAACACCCCTTATGTGGTTATAATCAGCTGTTTACATATATGGGAGCATTCAGAAGAAAAGGAGCGGTATTTATCTTTTGGAGCCTAGATTTTGCTGGAATGGTTTGCGGACGCCATGTTGCATTTGCAAAACTCCTGATGTACCAAACAAAAGTGACCCCGTTTTAGAAACTACACCCCTAAAGGCATTTATCAAGGGGTGTAGTGAGAATTTAGACTCCACAGGTGTTTTTCAGAAATGAATACGCAGTGGATTGTGCAAAGTGAAAATTGCAATTTCTCCACTGATCTGCCCATTCACCGCACAAGATGTTGTGCCCCTAGAGAATCTTACCCCATAAATTGTTAAGCGGGTTCTCCCGGGTATGGTAATGCCTTACTTGTGGCCATAAATTGCTGTTTGGGCACACTGTAGGGCTAAGAAGGGAAAGACCGCCATTTTGAGCATGGATTTTGCTTGGTAACAGTTCTGTTTGGGGTTTTGCTGGTATTTCCGTTTATAATGTGGTGGCATATGTAATCTGTGCGGAGTACATCAGAGTATATGTAATCTGTGCGGAGTACATCAGGGTATATGTAATCTGTGCGGAGTACATCAGGGTATATGTAATCTGTGCGGAGTACATCAGGGTATATGTAAACTGTGAGGAGTACATCAGGGTATATGTAATCTGTGCGGAGTAAATCAGGGTATATGTAATCTGTGCGTAGTACATCAGGGTATATGTAAGCTCTGCGGAGTACATCAGGGTATATGTAATCTGTGTGGAGTACATCAGGGTATATGTAAGCTGTGAGGAGTACATCAGGGTATATGTAAGCTGTGAGGAGTACATCAGAGTATATGTAAGCTGTGCGGAGTACATCAGGGTATAAGTAATCTGTGTGGAGTACATCAGGGTATATGTAAGCTGTGCGGAGTACATCAGGGTATATGTAATCTGTGCGGAGTGCATCAGGGTATATGTAATCTGTGCGGAGTACATCAGAGTATATGTAATCTGTGCGGAGTACATCAGGGCATAATAAGAGGGTATAATAATGGGGTAAATAATGCAATTATCCATAGATGTGTGGTACGCTGTGAAGCAATCCGTTATGCACAGGCCGGTGTCACACTGATAAACGGTTTTCTTTCTCACTCCCCTTCTGTAACGCTCTGCACCTTTTGGGGACTTTTTCTCCTTCGTAGTTTGGGAAATATTACTGGGAAAGTTTTGCGCTGGTATAATACGGGCGCCCTCGCTTCCAGCGGATGTGCTATGTTCCTTGCCTTTTCTAGTTCCTAAATACTATGGCCCTGAAACTGAAGGAATGTTCCCCTCCGGCCTGCGCATTGAGATGTTTTTTCATCACCGCATTACTAGTGCCGTAACTTTTTTGTTTTCCAGTTGATTGAGCGGTGTGCGGGCTTGTTTTTTGCGAGACGGGCTGTAGATTTTATTGGTACCATTTTGGAACACATACGACTTTTTGATTCATTTTTTGGTAAAGGAAATTACCGAAAACAAGCAATTCTGGAATAGTTTTTTATTGGTTTTTTTATCGGCATCCACAGTGTGCCCTAAATGACATGTTAGCTTTATTCTGCGGGTCGATACGATTACGGCAGTGTCAGGGATTATTTTTTGCGGCACGAATTGTCATTTTTTATTAGTACTATTTTGGAGTAAATGTGACTTTTTCGATCACTTTTTATAGCATTTTTTGGAAGGAGATGTGACCTAAAAACAAAGATTCTGGCGCTGTTTTTCATGTTTTTTTTTTACCGAGTTCACCGTGCGGGATAAATTACATAATAGTTTTGTAGTTTGGGTCGTTACGGACGCGGCGATACCAAGTATGTATAGTTTTTTTGATTTTTACGGTTTTCCCATAATAAAAGACTTACTATGGCAAAAAAGTCAGTTTAGCTTTATTTTTATTTGAAATGTGTGTGTTTTTATTGTTTTACCACATTTTTATTAACTTTTTTTTACTTTTTTTTACTTGTCCCACTAGGGGACATGAGGGCCTGATGCCCCGATCGCTACTCTAATACACTGCACTACATAGTAGTGCAGTGTATTAGCGCTGTCAGTTATTCACTGACCGCAAGCCTATGAGGACACGCCGCAGGCGGGTCCTCATCGGCTCCCGTACAAGGCAGACTCGGACGCCATTTTCTGGCGTCCGATTGCCACAGCAACCCAGCGATTGCATCACTGGGTTGCCGATCAGATGCTGCGCTCTATTGCGTGCAGCATCTGAGGGGTTAATCTGCCGGATCGGAGAATAGCTCCGGTCCTGGCAGTTACAGGAGGGTGCCAGCTGTATAATACAGCTGTCACCCCGCGGTGATGGTGCCGGCTCTGCTTCTGAGTCCGCACCATCACTGCGCCGTACATATACGGCGCTTTGCGGGAAGCACCTCCCGACAGCGCCGTATATATATTCTAAGCTGAATGTTCCTGCTCTCGTCAGATCACAGAAGTTTCACAGCTTAAGACGTCGCTAGTACCAGTGTGGGAGGCAGTCTGGGAATCTGTAGTGCTGTAGACCTGTTGTTTGCCGTTTAGATTTTGTTTCACAATCGATTAAAAAAGGGCTATGGTATAAAGCTTTAAATGCCAATGGCCATTCTAAGATGAAATGTGCCTTCTCTCGTCAAATTGCAGAAGAAAAACACCTTGAGACCTCGCTAGTACCAGTGTTGTAGACTGTCAGGGAATTTGTGGTGCTGTTGACCAATTGTTCTGACGTTTACATTTGGTTTCACAATCGATTAAAAATGGACTAGAGACTAAAGCTTTAACACTCAATGGCCATTCTAAGCTGAATGTGCCTGCTCTCGTAAGAACGCAGAAGTTACACAGCTTAAGGCCTCTCTAGTACCAGTGTCTGATACTGTCTGGGAATCCGTGGTGCTGGGGTTTATCATATTTTTAGAAAGTCCAGTTTTCTTCTGAAAGTTTCTTGAATAAGATGGAACAAAATAAAATGTGCATTTTTTTTTTTACCAAATGCATCTGTTAATGCTAGCATTTTTCACACACAGTATAGACCACGGACAAAATTAATCTTCTTTCACATTCTTCCACTTCTCCTGTGCATGGATACCAAATATGTGTGCCTTATTTATCACATAGAGATGTAGGAGGACGGACGATAGAAGAAGCTTATTTCACAAATCACCTTTTTTCAAAGCTGGTTTTACAAAACTCAACAGTTTCTATAACACTTCTGAAATATCTGCTCTTGAAGCAGAGATCCCAAAATATTCATCTAGGGGTATAATGGGAATTTATTTTTTGGGGTTTTCTAAAATAAGAAATTGCAGGTTTATGCAAAAGGAGCTCTCCAGCAGATGAACTTTAGAAAACATGCAAACATGACATTCACCCCCCACCCATTCCCTCCTCCCTCACCCTTGGAGTAAAATCGGAGGAAAAATAAAAATGTAATGTAGGGCAAATATATTTTCAACTAATTAACTAAAATCTAATAATTCAGAACAGTGTGGTATTTTTTAAAACATGGGTCAATGCACAGGCCTGGTTGCGAGGGACATGAGAGACAGAAATATCGGGAATCATTGTGGTGCCCGTCTTTTCTGCAGACGCGGCACTTTTTCTGGGGGTTGCTTCTATTTGGTGTTGGAGGAATGCGAGTGATGAAATGTCTTTCAGTCAGTCGCGTGACATCTTCAGACTGGGGGCCTTCTGTTCCTTGCCTGAGCGTTGTTAGTCTATCCCAGTCTGTCTTGCAAATGGTCCCTTAGTGTTTCCGCGTTCCAGTTGTTACCCGTGCCCTGTTACCCGTGCCCTGTTACCCGTTCCTGTATCCCGTATTGTTCTTGTTCCTGTGCCTACCCATGTTGGAGTTACGTCTACTGCACCTGCTGTCGTTTGCCACGTCCAGTATCTTCTGCCATGTCCCGTGCCTTCTGCCACGTCCAGTGTCTTCTGCCACATCGGATACTGCCCGCCACGTCTGGCTCTACCTGCCGCACTGGCCTCCATCCGTGCTGAAGCCACAGCCACCGTCTGGACCAGTTCAGGTACCCTAGCGTTGCTATCTGCTATTGACTTTCGTGTAGACTGTGACCTGGTCAGCTGCCTCCCCGCTACGACAGAGCGGCTTAGTGGTCCACATACCCTGTGACCGTGACAGTATGCTTAGGCCATGGAACCCGCTGGCCAGCCCAAGACTGCAGTCCAGAAGATACAGACGGAGATGCATGACCTATGCACACGTCAGGATCAACTCCTTGAGGCTGTGAATTCTATCCTGGTCCGCCTGGATCTACTCACTGTTCCACCCAAGGTTCTTCCTCCTGAGGCTGTTGCTGTGCCACTGCCCGTTGCTCCTCCTGTTTGTTCCGGATCTACAGTTCCTCTGCCTCTTCCTCCTCGCTATGATGGTGATCCCAGAGCATGTAGAGGATTTCTTAATCAATGCATGGTTCATTTTAGGCTACGGCCTCATCTCTTCCCCTCCGAGGAGGCCAAAGCTGCGTTTATTATCTCCCTCCTCGCTAGCAAGGCCCTCGCATGAGCGAACCCAATCTTGGAGCAACAAGGACCTGTATCCTCAGACTTAGCCTTGCTCCTGCAGTCCTTTCGTGCCGTGTTCGAGGAGCCGGGTCAAACATTCTCTGCCGCAGCCACTCTGTTGACCCTCAAGCAAGAGGGCTACACAGTAGGGGAGTATGCTATCTCCTTCCGTACCCTAGCAGCCGAGCTGACATGGAACAATGAGGCACTAGCAAATATCAGCAGCACTGGACAAAAAGATATAAATTGGGTGCAAGCCTCTTAGGTCACAGTCCAATGACCCTTCAATATATGTAAAAAGGAAAGTGAGGCAGCACTACCAAATTTGTGAAAATAATGATCCGTTTATTCCACTCGTGTGCGACGTTTCAGCTCAGTGTGAGTGCTTGAGAAAGGCTCACACTGAGCTGAAACGTCGCACACGAGTGGAATAAACGGATCATTATGTTCACAAATTTGGTAGTGCTGCCTCACTTTCCTTTTTACGAACAATGAGGCACTGGTGGCGACCTTCTGGCAGGGACTGTCCTCTCACATCAAGGACGAACTAGCAGCCCATGACCTTCCTTCTACCTTGGATGCCCTCATCCTGTTAGCCACCCGGGTTGATATGAGAATCCGGGAGCGCACTCAAAAGGTTCGACAGGAGAGCTGGGCCCACAGACCAGCACCCTCGGTCCAGAGACCACTATTGTCTTCCCCTAGTGCGCTACCTGAAGAACCCATGCAGGTAGACAGAGTCCGGTTATCTGAACAGGAGAAGCAGCGCAGAGGCTCCTTTGGACTATGTATGTATTGTGGCCTTAAGGGTCATTTTGTGCGCCAATTCCCATAGAAACCGGGAAACTCCAGTACCTAGGGTTGATTGGAGAGGCAACTCTAGGTGTAACGTCTCCAAACGTTAAAACCTCTTCCAGATTATCGATTACTGTGGCCATCGTCTCCGGAGAAACGTCACATCCTTCCTCCGCCTATCTTGACTATGGAGCAGCTGCTAAATTCCACAATCCGTCTGGAGAGACCCCTGGCTGTTGCCTCTGTGAATGGTCTAATTGCCCGATCCGATTATGCTCAACACGGAGCCGTTGACACTACGGGTCGGAGCTCTTCACTCAGAACAGATCATCTTCCTGGTACTACCTAAGGCTATCAATCCTATCCTGCTGGGTCTGCCATGGCTCCGCCTACACACCCTGCTCCTTGACTGGAATTCCGCAGAGGTTCTTCAATGGGGTTCCAGATGCCATAGCCATTGCCTATCACAAGTCCGTCCTGTTATGCCCCCTCTGCCTCCATCACTGTAATGTCGGGGTAGGGAGACGGACAGATGAGCCCTAATCTACCCGCCACTCAGTCCCTGCCTACTTGCACGGCCCGTCCTGGGCGACGGTGTACAACTGGGCGATGGTCCCTACGCTCAATATGTGCACGACAGACAAAACAAGACAAGGGTACACAGAAGCAAGGGAAGTGGGGCAGTTGCCCACGGCAACACCGTGAGCAACACGAGTAGTGGACGAGCCGAGTCAAACCAGGAGAGTACGTGGTAGCAAAAGCAAAGCAGGAGAATAGTCAGTCAAGCCAGGGTCAATATGAAGCAGAGGTCAATGGTAATAGCAGGAACAGCAGAGCCAGCAAACAAGAGAATCACAGGCAAAGGACAAACAGCAAATGAAGGTATAAATAGACCAAGGGCAGAAGCTAGAACCGTCTGGCCAGGCTATGATAGGTTCTCCCACTCCTTAGCCTACCAGCCTGAGTGGTAGCAGATCAAGTCCCTCTAGCTGACCTAGGAACAGATGCAGGCTGATTAACCACGGGCGTCGACACAGAAGCTGTGTCTGGCAAATCCTTTACAATCACTCTCCGGTCTTCCATTTCAGTATGCCAGTTTTGCGGATGTCTTCTGCAAACGAGAGGCTGAGACTTTGCCTCCACATTGGAATTATGACTGTCCCATTGAACTGGTTCCTAATGCTTCTCTTCCCCGTGGATGAGTATATCCTCTCTCCTTGCCAGAGACTTTATCTATGTCAGCATATATCAAGGAGAACTTGGAGAGAGGTTTTATTCGAAAATCTTCTTGGGGCAGGCTTCTTCTTCGTTAAGAAGAGAGATGGATCTCTTCGACCCTGCATTGACTACCGTGGTCTCAACCAGATCACGGTCAAGAACAAATACCCATTGCCACTTATATCCGAGATGTTTGATCGCATATGAGGAGCCAACATTTTTTCTAAGCTAGATATGCGGGGGGCTTATAATCTAATCCGGATTCACCGGGGTGACGAATGGAAGACAGCATTTAACACCCTCGATGGGCACTACGAATACCTAGTGATGCCCTTCGGACTGTGTAACGCTCCCGCAGTATTTTAGGAATTCGTCAATAATATTTTCAGAGATCTCCTCTATATGTGTGTTGTAGTTTATCTCAATGATATTTTGATTTTCTCCCCAGATCTGATGACCCATCGGAGGCATGTCCGTCAAGTTCTTCTGCGACTAAGAGAGAATCGCTTACATGCCAAGTTGGAGAAGTGCGTCTTTGAAAAGAAGTCTTTGCCCTTCCTGGGCTACATCATCTCGGATCAAGGTCTTAAGATGGACCCTGAGAAACTAAAGTCTGTCCTGGAGTGGCCACGTCCTCAAGGCCTAAGTTCCATACCACGGTTCCTGGGATTCGCCAATTTCTACCGGCAGTTTATTCCAAACTTTTCATCTCTGACGGTTCCCATCTCTACCCTTACCAAGATGGGTGTGAACGCCAAGGCGTGGACTCCAGAGGCAGAGTCCGCATTCATTAGCCTCAAGAAAGCCTTCACTTCAGCTTCGATCCTCCATCACCCTGACGTATCTCGGCAGTTCTCACTAGAAGTGGACGCTTCCTCTGTTGGTGCAGGTGCACTTCTGTTCCAGAGGAGCTCCAAAGGAAAGGCAGTAGTATGTGGCTACTACTCAATACTTTTTTCTTCTGCTGACTCTTACTCTATTGGATATCAGGAGCTACTGGCCATCAAATTGGCTCTGGAGGAGTGGAGACATCTTCTAAAAGGCGCAGCTCACCCCATCTTGATCTACACCGACCACAAGATCCTTACCTACCTTCAGTCCGCTCAAAGACTGAATCCCTGTCAAGCCAGGGGGTCGCTGTTCTTCACCCGTTTCCAGTTTCTGCTCAACTACCGTCCCGCTAACAAGAATGTGAGGGCCGATGCCCTGTCCAGATCGTTTGAGATGGAAGACACGGTGGAGTCCCTTCAGACTATCATAGACCCGTCCTGCGTTGTCACCGCTAATCCTCTGCAGATTGGAGACATCCCTCCGGGGAGAACTTTTGTTCGGTTGGCAGACAGTAGAAGAATTCTCTGCTGGGGACACAGTTCTAAACTGGCTGGGCACGCTGGTGTCCGTAAAACCCAAGACCTGATTGCTCGTCACTTCTGGTGGCCCACGCTACCTAAAGATGTTCTGGACATTGTCTCTTCTTGCATGGTGTGTGCCTCTAACAAAGTTACTCACTCCAAGCCTGCCAGCCTTCTTCAACCTCTGCCTGTACTCAATGCCCCTTGACAGCACATTGCAATGGACTTCGTCACAGACTTTCCTCCCTCAGCAGGATGCAACACCATCTGGGTGGTGGTGGACCAGTTCTCTGAGATGGCACATTTTATCCCGCTGACCGGCCTACCTTCTGCTCCGCGACTGGCGAGTCTCCTCACTCACCACATCTTTCGCTTGCATTGCTTGCCTTTTCACATTGTGTCGGTAAACTCCTGAAGGTGAGTTTGGACTTTTCCTCAGCCTATCACCCCCAGTCCAATGGGCAAGTTGAGAGGATCAACCAGATCATGGAGAATTATCTCCGCCACTTCATCTCTTCACAGCACGATAACTGGGTACAGCTTCTTCCATGGGCCGAGTTCTCATACAACCACACAAGTGAGTCCACCACTTCCACTCCATTTCACATTGTATACAGTCAACATCCTAGAGTCCCTCTTCCTGTGTCGACTTCATCTCAGGTACCCACTGCTGACTCTGCATATGGGGACTTCCTGCAAATCTGGCAACAGACCCGGTCCTCTATTTTGCTGGCAGTAGATCGCATGAAGCGAAAGGCAGATACTAGGAGAAGAGAGCCGCCTCAGTATCTTCCGGGGACTAAAGTCTGGCTGTCTTCTCGAAACTTTCGCTTGAAGGCACCCTCATACAAGTTTTCTCCGAGGTTCCTTGGTCCTTTCGAGATTCTGCAACAAATCAACCCTCTCTCCTATAAGCTGCAGCTGCCTCCTACCCTCAGAATCCCCAACTCCTTCCATGTGTCCCTCTTGAAACAAGTGGTCCTAAACCGCTACAGCAAGACTTCTAGTTCCACAGTTGCTCCCAGCGGTCCTTCTGATGTATTCGAGGTAAAGGAGATAATGGACTGCAAAAGGGTAGGAGGAAGGACTTTCTATTTGGTGGACTGGAGAGGGTTTGGTCCTGAGGAGAGGTCCTGGGAGCTAGAAGAGAAACTCAGTGCTCCTGCTCTTTTTAAAAAGTTCCTCTCTCACTCTGGCCCCAAGGAGAGGGGGCGTAAGAGGAGGGAAACTATAGTGTCCATGGCCGTGGGCCGTCGGGTTTACTCACCTCCCGACGCCCGCAGCCATGGATTCGTGAGCGCTGGTCCCCATCTCCTTCCTAGGAGAGGCCAGCGCTCCCTTCCGCTCTGTTCGGCTGTGTCCCATAGGGTGCGCATGCACGCTCGTGCCCGGCCTTAAAGGGCCAGCGCGCGCACAAAGGAAATCGTCATCATCATCAACTGCCATGATTTCCTGATCTATAAGAAGGCCCCAGGCCTTCTGATCCTTGCCTGTGATTTGTTAGTCTATCCCAGTCTGTCTTGCAAATGGTCCCTTAGTGTTTCCCCGTTCCAGTTGTTACCCGTGTCCTGTTACCCGTTCCTGTATCCCGTATTGTTCTTGTTCCTGTGCCTACCCGTGTTGGAGTTACGTCTACTGCACCTGCTGTCGTTTGCCACGTCCAGTGTCTTCTGCCACGTCCCGTGCCTTCTGCCACGTCCAGTGTCTTCTGCCACATCGGATACTGCCCGCCATGTCTAGCGCTACCTGCCGCAACGGCCTCCATCCGTGCTGAAGACACAGCCACCATCTGGACTAGTTCATGTACCCTAGCGTTGCTATCTGCTATTGACTTTCGTGTAGACTGTGACTGTTCAGCTGCCTCCCCGCTATGGAGGAGCGGCCTAGTGGGTCCACATCCCCTTGACCGTGACATGTGTCTCTGCCTCTGTTTTTTTTTATAGAGCACAAATGAATTGTGGATTGCTACCTGTAACAGATAAATGGCCACTATTTTGTACCAGATTTTTGCTTTGCGTTTTACTAAATAGGGCTGTAAAACCTGCCCGCTTAAATCCACCCCCCCACCATGTACTTGTTATATTCAGACACGCTCACTGGTTTGTGCTTGTCCGATGTTGCCACTCTTTCCCTCACTGCCACTTTTCCTGAGGTATGAATCATGCTTAGCACATATATATCTTTCGATCCCTGTACTTGACCGCCAGCAATTCCTCAGATGCATAAGCACAGGAGTCCCCCTTTACCATGCGCTCCCCACTAATTGCTGCGGAAAACCAATTCGGTTTTTGCGTATGGTACCACATGCCCCAGTACTTGCAGCATGCAAATTCCTTTAAAGGGGCACACTGGAATAAAAATTATTGCAGTACAGGTGGTACCCCTTGTGAAGCAGAGGCTGCATTATCTGCCACACGATCTTACTGCTGGTGGAAAGATCAGGGGGGCATCCAGGAACATTTATTGTGCAGTCCTGCCCTTCATAAATCCTGAAGGCGGTGGTATATCCTGACCCGCTTTCACACAATTTGTAAAGCTTAACGCCATATCTTGCCCTTTTGGAAGGTAGATATTGGCGAAAGCTAAGTCTTCCATGGAAGTTGAGGAGGGATTCGTCCACGCTTACATTCTGCTCAGGGGTGTAAAGTTGCAGGAATAAATTATTGAGGGAATTTATTAGCGGTCTTATTTTGAACAACCGATCACGGTTTGCATCGGTACTTGGGGGGGGCCTGTGCGTTGTTATTGAAGTGGAGGAACCTCATTATTGTTTCATAACGAGACCTGGGCATTACAGCAGAATACACTGGGGTGGCTTGGGCGGCTCTTGTTGACAGTAATAAATAAATGGAAGTAATCCATTTGGACAAAATTAGTATTGTCCATAGTAATGCCAGGAGTGGCAGTAAAGCCGTGGATTCTAGGCCCAAAAGCTGGAGCAGGTGCCCATACAAGAGCCTGAACTGGAGGGACCAGGCTGTCCCATGCTACAGCGCTACTAGGCCCTGCGCTTCCATCTTCTGCAGTTTCAACTGTGTCAGGGACAACGTCCCCTGAAGATGAACCTGAAGTGACGCTATCATCGTCACTACCTAAAACAGGTTCCAACTCTGACGCCATCTCTGATGTGTTCTCAGACTCAGACCACAGCATGGCGTATGCCTCCTCAGCACTAAAAAACTTCGTCGCCATAACGTCACTAAGACTAACTCTAATTAAGCAAACTTTTTATTAACAAACAAACTAGCTAGTATATATATATATATATATATATATATATATATATATATATATATATATATATATATATACCTACACTACTGCTAACAAAAAAATAAACCGCTATTGCTATATATATTATATATATATGTGGATATACTGTATATATATATATATATATATATATATATATATATATATATAAAATTATATATTCCCTACCTGCCTATTCTAATATATTAAAAGATAGAAAGGTAGATAGATAGAAAAAAAGATAGATGGATAGATTGTATACACAGATAGAAATCTATCTATACAAAGAATGTGATAGGTTTTCACAGCGATCACATGTGCAGGGACCATCATATTGGCACCTGTCACTCCGCCCAGTGCCCATGGGTACTAGCAACAGCCAGGGCACAGATCTGTGTGCACGCGATCGCGCGTGCACAGTCTCTGAAGTGCTGCCGTAATTAGTCTATACTGCGGACTTTAGAGACCCTGAACGCTGGCCGTAAAAAGCCAGCATTCGGGAACCTGTTAAAAGGCAATGGCCATTCTAAGCTGAATGTGCCTGCTCTCGTCAGTTCACAGAAGTTACACAGCTTAAGGCCTCGCTAGTACTAGTGTGGGAGACTGTCTGGGAATCCGTGGTGCGCTTGACTTATTATTATGTCATTTAGATTTTGTTTCACATTCGATTAAAAAGGATAATGGACTAAAGCTTTAAAAGTCAATATCCATTCTCAGCTGAATGTACCTGCTCTCCCTGCTCTTGTCAGTTCATAGAAGTTTCATGGCTAAAGACTCTGCTAGTACCACTGTGGAAGACTGTCTTAGAATCCGTGGTGCTGTTGACCCATTATTATGCCATCTAGATTTTGTTTCACAATCGATAAAAGAAGGACTATGGACTAAAGCTTTAAAAGTCAATGGCCATTCTAAGCTGAACGTGCCTGCTCTTGTCATGTCGCTCGCTAGTACCAGTGTAGGAAACTTTCTAGGAATCCGTAGTGCATTTGACCTTTTCTTATGTAGTTTAGATTTTGTTTCACAATCGATTAAATGGACTATAGACTAAGGCTGGGTTCACACGAGCACATTACGTCCATAATGCATGGACGTATTTCGGCCGCAAGTCCTGAACTGAACACACTGCAGGGAGCCGGGCTTCTAGCATCATACTTATGTACGATGCTAGGAGTCCCTGCCTCGCTGCTGGACAACTGTCCCATACTGAAAACATGATTACAGTACGGGACAGTTGTCCGACAGCGAGGCAGGGACTCCTTGCGTCGTACATAAGTATGATGCTAGGAGCCCGGCTCCTTGCAGTGTGTTCTGTCTGGGACTTGCGGCCGAAATACGTCCGTCCATTACGGACATAATGTGCTCGTGTGAACCCAGCCTAAAGCTTTACAAGTCAATGGACCTTCTAAGCTGAATGTGCCTGCTCTCCCTGCTCTTGTCAGATCATAGAAGTTACATGGCTTAAGACCCTGCTAGTACCATGGTTGGAATCTGTGGTGCTGTTGACCTATTGTTATAGTTTCGATTTTGTTTCATAATCAATTAAAAAAGGACTATGGACTAAAGATTTAAAAGGCAATGGCCATTCTAAGCTGAAAGCACCTGCTCTCGTCAGATCTCATGAGTTACGCAGCTTAAGTCCTCGCTAGTACCAGTATGGTAGACTGTCTGGGAATACTTGGCGCTGTTGACTTATTGTTATGCAGTTTAGATTTTGTTTCACAATCGATTAAAAAAGGACTATGGACTAAAGTTTTCAGAGTCAATTGCCATTCTAAGCTGAATGTGCCTCCTCTCATCAGATCGCAGTCGTTACACAGCTTAAGGCCTTGCTAGTACCAGTGTGGGAGACTGTCTAGGAATCCGTGGTGCTGTTAACCTATTGTTATGCAGTTTAGTAAGCCCAACCTAGTTTAGGCGCAGCCGTAATGGAGAGAACGCATGACAAGGTGGTTTGGGTATAGGCTATTAAGTGTGAGGTTAAGTGTACAGGGATTTAAATGGTTAAGCAAAGGGGGGCTTGCATAGGAATGTATCTTTAGGTGATGGGAGGAGTATATTGTATATAACTCCACGTGGGATAGAGGCAGCCCTCTTTCCCGCTGGACAACAGAAGAAAGATTTTCTGTATATTACAGTGAAGTATTTAAAATAAAATAAAAATAAAAAAATATATATATATATATATATATATTTCACTTACCTGATCATGGATACTTCCTTGGAGTCCATGATGGCCAGGATCAGAGACGCGGCGCTTCAGCACGGTCCTGGATGGCTGGAGCAGCTGTACTCTGGGACTCTTCCTCCTGTTTCAGTGGCAGGAGCTTTGAGTGTGGAGTGACGCAGGAGTCGGCATTCCAGGCCTTTGGAGAGGCCTTCACCTGAGGTAACGCCTCAGTCCCGTCGGCGCCATGGGACCCCCACCAGGCACCCTCCTCCTCCGGGTCCTAAGCGAGCGCCATGCTCTGGGCCTAGGAGGTCTGAAAGGAATCCCGGCAGGCGGGCGGGATTGGTGGTGGCAGGAGGGCAGGGCCGCGGCCATCTTCCCTCCTCCTGTCGTCAACAACAAGGCCGGAAGTGACGGCGAGATCGGAAGTAGCGGCCCTCTCCGGAAAATGATGTTCCGGGCGCCGGAGGAGCTCATCTGACAGAGGCAAGGACTTCATGCCCAGCCCGCAGGAAGCGGCAGGCGGGCTCGGCAAAGAGGATGTGTTCGCCTCCTGCTGGAGAAGGGAGGCATGCGGCGGGGACCGGAAGTACCCGGTTTGGGTATGCTAGTGACGTCGTGCCCCTTCCGGAAAGGGGGCAGCGGCCATCTTGCCCTTCAGAGGGAGAGGGCGAGGAATCGGAGGACAGCCGTTTAGAGGTGCATGGGAGCCAGGGCTGTCTTTCCATTTATTCCACGCCAGAAGCGTTGGATAGGCCGGTGTCGGCTGGGCCGGTGTCGGCTGGGCCTAGGACTGCATCGGCCTGGTTGTCAGCCAGCTATGGGGAGAGAGTGGTGCCGGACCATCACCCCCCTGGAATGCCGCGATTGACAGAGAGAACATCTGGATCGGTGGATACGGCCGCTGGGAGGTCACCTCAGGGACGGCCGGGTGAGTCTACCACTGATGTGGTCCCGGGGATGGGTGGGAGGTGTGGGGGGTATGTTTTCTATGGCTCATATGCAAATTTTTTTTAAGGGTATGCAGGAATATTTTGCTATTTGTATGGGGGATGTAGGGCAGTCTCCAGCGAGGGTGTGGGGCTCTGCTAGTGAGGTGAGTGGAAGTGCGGCTGCGGCAGGGGTTGCAGTTGCTAGCGAGGTGGCGCAGGTTGCGGGCGCTGTGGTGGAGGTGGATAAGTCTGTTGATGCGGGAGCTGGTTCATCCCAAAAAGTGGTGGATAATGTGCGTTTTGCTGACGCTGCGAAAGGTGAAGTGTATGTGTGTTTTAAGGGCCCGCTTGGGGCGCATTTAAAGGCTGAGATTAGGGAGAAGATATGGAAGGATGAATATGTGGTGATTTTTGCTTTATTGCCATTGGAGAAGTTTAACTTGTAGCGGTGGAAACCGGATGAGAGTAAGAAGGAGGAAGAGGAGCGGCGTCGTTATCGCTTGATTCCTTGGACGTTCGCGACTTGGCTGCAGGCCTTCGCTAATTTGGCTAGTGTGGTGGGCAAAATGGCAGCTTCCTCGGGAAAAGGATGTTACTGGCAGTTTAATGATTGGCATTGTAAATTTGGAGCAGATTGTAGGTACAAGCACGAGTGCTCCGGTTGCGGAGGCACCCATGGTTTGTCCAGATGCTTCAAGAAGCATAAGGGCAGGCAGGGAGATGCTGAACAGAAGATGGGCGACGCCGGTGAAAGTGGAAAGGATGCTTCCGTTTTTAAGGGAGTATCCAAATAAGAAAGTGACGGAATTGTTGTTTCTGGAATTCCTTGTATGTCGGTAGTACGGGATGGGGTTTTTCGAAATTTGTCGTCTGCTTTGGCGCGGCCTGAACAGGTTACTGATAAATTGATGAAAGAGGTGGCTTTGGGCCGCATGGCTGGCCCGTTTTCCTCCCCTCCAGTTTCTGGTTTGCGAGTTTCCCCTTTGGGTTTGGTTCCTAAAAAGGAGGTTAACAAAATCTGCCTTATTCATCACTTACCTTATCCGGAAGGGGAGTCGGTGAACGACGGCATCTATCCTGCTCTGTGCGCGGTTAGTTACACCTTTGATGCGCAGTCGTTTGGGTTTGCAAGTATGGGAAGTGCTCACTGTTAGCAAAAACTGACATGGAGGCCGCGTTTCGTTTATTGCCGGTACACCCAGACAGTTTTTGTTTATTAGGTTGTTGTTGGCAGGATGGGTATTTCGTAGATTGTTGCCTTCCAATGGGCTGCTCCATTTCCTGCGCTTTTTTTAAAAATGTTTAGCATGTTTTTGGAGTGGGTGGTTCGCCGTGAGGTGCAAGTGCCATCAGCAGTGCATTATTTAGATGATTTTTTGTTTATCGGTCCGCCGGCTACGTATGTGTGTGCAGGGTTGCTGCATACTATGGAAAGGGTGACAAATAACTTTGGGGTACCACTGGCGCCCGAGAAAACTGAGGGACCTACGACGGTCATCAAGTTTCTGGTGATAATTATTGATTCGGACAAAATGGAATGTCATTGGCCAGACGATAAATTACTGGAATTGAGGGAGTTGGTGGTGAGTGTATTGCGCAGGAAGAAGATCCAGTTGCGGGACTTGCAATCGTTGTTGGGACGTTTGAATTTCGCATGTAGGATTATGCCCATGGGGCGGGTGTTTTGTAGGCGGTTGGCTAGTACTACCGCAGGGGTTCATTCTCCCCATCATTTTATTAGGTTGCCTGGTGAGTTAAAAGCGGATTTGTTGGTATGGGGGGAGTTTTTGCAAAGCTACAATGGGCGGTCTGTTCTCATCTATCAGCCGGTGTCTAGTGTAGATTTGGAGCTCTTTACAGATGCGTCAGGTGCTTATGGTTTTGGGGCATATTTCCAGGAGCAGTGGTGTGCGTTTGTTTGGCCAAGTGCATGGCGTGAATGTGGTTTCGTCCGTAATTTGGCTTTGCTGGAACTGTTCCCGATTGTGGTGGCTGCAGAGCTTTGGTGGGTGTCACGGCGCAGGGTGTGGACCCACTGGGCCGTACCGCGTAGCGGGCTAGCAGCTGGCCAACAAGGTACAAAACAATGAATATAGTTCTGAACGGGTACCTGAGGCAATGTAGATAGTGGCAGGGACACGACTTGGCTCTCACAGCAGGTGAAGCCGCGGATGCAGCGGGAGACGCGACTTGGCTTCTACAGTCTGTAGAATTTGGCGAATCCCAGGAAGCGTTGTATGGCCCTTAAGCCTTGAGGACGTGGCCACTCCAGGACAGCCTTGACCTTTTCAGGGTCCATCTTGAGGCCCTGATCAGAGATGATATAGCCCAGGAAGGGTAGAGACTTCTCTTGGAACACACACTTCTCCAACTTGGCGTAGAGATGATTCTCTCTTAATCTAAGCAACACCTGGCGGACATGGCCCTGATGAGTCACAATATCTGGGGAAAAAATCAAGATATCATCGAGATACACCACAACACAGACATAGAGGAGGTCACGAAGTTTGTCATTCACAAATTCTTGAAATACTGCGGGAGCGTTACACAGGCCGAAGGGCATGACCAAATATTCGCAGTGTCCATCACGTGTGTTAAAGGCAGTCTTCCACTCGTCTCCCTGACGGATCCTGATTAGATTATAGGCCCCACGCAGGTCAAGCTTGGAAAAAAAAATTGCCCCCCATATACGATCAAAGAGCTCAGAAATCAACGGCAAGGGGTACCTGTTCTTCACCGTGATATGATTGAGGCCCCGGTAGTCAATGCAGGGTCGAAGGGATCCATCCTTTTTTTTTGACAAAGAAAAACCCGGCTCCGGCCGGGGAATAAGACTTTTGTATGAAGCCCCTCTCTAGATTCTCTTTAATGTAGGCCGTCATAGACTGGGTCTCTGGCAAGGAAAGAGGGTATACTCTACAGCGAGGAGGGGAAGAGTCAGGGATCAAGTCGATAGGACAGTTGTATTCTCGATGTGGTGGTCTCCTTTTTGTCGAAGACATCAGCAAACTGAGAGTAACAAGGAGGCAACCCTGTCATTGACTGAGGCGAAGAAAGCTGGGATGGATGGACATGACCCAGACAGCGGTCTAGACACTTGGGGCCCCACTGAAGAACCTCTCCAGAGTTCCAATTCAGGATTGGGGCGTGAAGTCGGAGCCAAGGCAAACCCAGCAGCATGGGGTTGACGGCCTTGGACAGGACATACAGAGAGATGAGCTCGGAATGAAGAGCTCCCACCTGGAGTCTCAACGGCTTGGTCACAGACGATACTGGGTCAGGCAAAGGCAGTCCATCTACAGAGGCAACGATCAATGGTCTCTCAAGCAAAACAGTAGGCAAATGAAGAAGATCCACAAGGTCCTGACAGATGAAATTGGCTGCAGAGCCAGAGTCCAGGTAGGCAGAGACTGGATGAGGTCTCCCGCCAGCGATAATGGTCACAGGAATAAACAGCTTGGACGAGAATTCTCTATCAAATGCAGTAGCGCCCAGGGTTGTCTCTTCAACCAATCCCAGGCGTTGGGGTTTCTTAGGCCTCTGGGGACACAGACCAGAGGTGCGCCTGCGCTGTTTCTCTTGATCAGACAGTTTAAGCCGATCCACCTGCATCGGAACCTCGGGCGCAGCAGAAGAACAAGGCAAGAGGGATTGCTGGAAGTTGGGCGCCAGACTAGGAAGCCGTCTCTCCTGAAGAATCTCTTGGGATCTCTCTCTGAGCCTTATGTCCACGCGGGTAGCCAGTAGAATCAGGTCATCCAGGGCAGCTGGGAGATCTCGAGCAGCAAGTTAGTCTTTGATCTCAGGCGATAGGCCATGCCAGAAGGATGCAACCAAGGCCCCATTGTTCCAGGACAATTCTCCTGCCAGAGTCCGGAACTGGATGGTGTATTTGCCCACGGGGGTGTCCTCCTGACGCAGGTTAAAGATAGCAGTGGCTGCCGATGAGGCTCGTCCAGGCTCCTCAAATACAGAACGGAACAACCGTTCAAACCCCTGGAAGTCTCTGGTCTCGGGTCCCTGTCGTTTCCAGATTGGATTCGCCCACGCCAGGGCCTTGCTGGCGAGTAGGGATACAATAAAGGCGATCCTGGCTCCGCCGGAGGAAATGCTCGGGCGTGCAGAGTGAAGTGGATTTGGCATTGGTTCAGGAACCCCCTGCACGTACTTGCGTCTCCATGAAACCGAGGTGGTAATGGCAGCGAGAACCGAGAGTCCGAACTTTAGCTGCCAGGAGGTGTAGCAGGAGGGTCGATCGGAGGAGTTTGACTAGGAGCGATGACGGAAGAAACTCGCGCACCAAGATGCTGCGCCATGGAGTCTACTGCCACAATGAGTTGATCCTGTCGCGCTTGCAGATCCTGCAGGTCCGCCTGCATGGCTTGGGAGGATGACAGGCTCTTGACTTGGCCAGCGGGGTCCATGGCCTGAGCGTACTGTCACGGCGCGGGGTGTGGACCCAGTGGGACGTACCACGTAGCGGGCTAGCAGCTGGCCAACAAGGTACAAAACAATGTCTATAGTTCTGAATGGGTACCTGAGGCAATGTAGATAGTGGCAGGGACACGACTTGGCTCTCACAGCAGGTGACGCCGCGGATGCAGCGGGAGACAAGACTTGGCTTTCACCGCAGGTAACGCTGCGGATACAGTGGGGAGACACGACTTGGCTTTCACCGCAGGTAACGCTGCGGATGCAGCGGGAAGACACAACTTGGCTTTCACAGCAGGTAACTGCGAATGCAGCGGGAAGACACGACTTTGCTTTCACAGCAGGTAACGCTGCGGATGCAGCAGGAAGACACGACTTGGCTTTTACAGCAGGAAACTATAGCACGGGATACAGGATACAGGCAGCAGGAACGGGTAACGCTGGGAACTGGAAAACACTGGGAGACCTTTAGCAAGACAAACTAGGGTATACAATAACGCTCAGGCAAGGAACCAGTGGGCAGAACCCCTTTTTATAGTCCAGAAGCCATTTGGGCTGATAACTGATTTTTGACAGCTGGACGCGTACTGGCCCTTTAAGGCCGTGCACGCGCGGGCGCGCGCGCCCTGCGGGAAAGAGCACGAGGACCCGGAAGAGAGTGCCGGCGTCTGCAAGGAGGAGGAGGACACCGAGCAGAGAGATGTACATGGCTGGGATCGTCAGGGGGTGAGTTAGAACGGCGATCCCCGGCCATGGACGTAACAGTGGGATTGCCTGAGGGACAGGAGAGTGTGTTTTGTATGTGACAACTTGGGAGTGGTTCAGGCCATTAATGCACAGACGGCAAATTCTCCGCCAGTCGTGCGTTTATTGAGACATTTGATTTTGAGGGGGATGGTGTTGAATTCGCATTTTGTGGCAGTTCATGTTCCAGGGGTGCTTAATTGAGTGGCTGAATTCCTTTCTCGTCAACAGAGGGACAGGTTTCGTCTGCTGGCGCTGGGGGCGGAGACTCATGGCCTTGCTTGCCTGGAGCATCTTTGGAAGCTGGTATGACTATGACAATGTCGCTCATTGGGAAGTCAGTTAGTGCGGTTACGTCGAAGAGGTACAGTGCGGTATGGCGGGTATGGAAGGTTTTGTTGAAGGATGGGCGGGTGAATAGTTTGGATCGGCTGGCTTGCTTGTTATGTTTTATAGGGAATTCGTACAGTGATGGGGTGTCTGCATCAGCGGTCGCTCGGAGTTGTCTGCATTAGCATTTTGGTTTAAAATCAGAGTGGAGGAGGACGTGACTAAGTCCTTTTAGGTCAGGCAAGTAATGAAAGGTTTCAGGAGGGGTTTCGTGTTTAGGGATCATAGGAAGCCGGTGTCTTATGATCTATTGGAAGCTATTTGTGAGCATTTAAAGACTGTTTGTGTGTCAGGTTTTGAAGTACGTTTGTTTACGCTGGCCTTTTCTTTAGCTTTCTTTGGGGCTTTCAGGATATCGGAGTTGGTGTCGGCAAGTAAGCGTGTGTCTGGGGGCTTATTGTTCACAAATGTTGAATGGGATGGGTCCTGCCTGTCATGCCTGCTACGTAGATCAAAGACAGATCAAGTGGGGAAAGGTTTTTTGGTGCGCTTGTATGAATTACCAGGGTCGAGGGTGTGCCCGGTTCGCTGTTTTCAGGAGTTTGTTGCAGTGAGGCCTGAGGGGCCGGCATCCTTGTTGGTTCATGCAGATTGTCTGTCTTTGTCGAAATTTCAGTTTGCGCAGGTTTTCAAAAAATGTATCCTGTTGTCTGGCAGGGGAGGAGCGGGGTATAGCTCTCACTCGTTTAGGATTGGCGCCGCTTCTGAAGCAGCTAGGTGGGGTTTATCCCCGGCGATGGTCAAGAAGATAGGTAGGTGGGAGTCAGATAGATATAGGATTTATGTGCGGCCTCATTTGCTTTAAGGCGGTGGGGAGAGTTATGTTGAAAGTGGGGGATTGATTTGTTACTTTACTATTGTCTTTTTTTGTTCTAGGTGCGGGCCCCTGCTTGGTCTGGATCATGGGGCACTCATACGTGCACTGGGGAGGTGTTCGGGCTGATGTCCGTCCGGCTGGACGGCAGTTGGGCTTGGACCAGTCCGAGGTTCAGGTCAGATGTTTGGGTCTGAGGGGAATGCTGTGGTGCAGGTTGCTTCCGGAACTTCAGTTTTATGCAGGGTTAAAGAGGGCTCCTGATATTTTGGTCGTGCACCTTGTAGGTAATGATTTAGCTATAAGGTTTGCTAGGGATCTGATGCGGGACGTCAAATTGGATTTGTTGCGTCTATGGTCATCATTTCCGGGCTTGATTATTATTTGGTCGGATATTGTTGCTCTCAGGGTTTGGCGGCAGGCACGTTCGGTGCATAGTTTGAATCGGGGCAGGGCAAAGGTTAACAAAGTTGTGGGAAAATTTGTGGCTCGCAATGGTGTTGTGGTGGTGCGTCATAGAGAGTAGGAGGGGGCTAAGGTTGGCTATCTTCGAGCTGACGGCATCCATTTGAATGAAGTAGGGTTGGACATGTGGACCCTAGGCATCAAGGACGGCTTGGAAAAAGCCCTCCGGTTGTGGAGGGACGGTCATGTGTAAGGTGTCACACATGAATGTCGTGGCGGTAGGAGGAGGGTTCTTTGCAGGCACGTAATTGGAAGAAGGAGAACAACATAGAGGATTGTTGGTAAAGAACTAGGAGCATTTAACCCTGGGTAGTATTGGAGGGCCTGGGGAGTGGTTACCCAGCTGGTTTTTCGTACATTCCTGATGGGCAGGGTCCCCAGGAAGGGAGGTCTTGGAGATGGTTGTTGCCCTCGGGTCAGGTGCAGTACGGCTGTAGGGCAATAAGTTCCAGACCTGACAAGTAAAGGTTGGAGTTAAATATAATCCCTGAAGTGCCTTTAAGGAGCCTTTAACTTGAGAATGTTTGCGGAATAGTGCAGGATGTTAATTCATGGAGTGTTTTTCTTATATGTTATGGTTATGCTATTTTATTGCATTAAGTTGTGTATTCAATAAATGGCTGCTGTGGCCTTTACACCAATTTCAAGTTGTGGTCTCTTATTGGTTTACTGGTGGTGGGAGGTCAAAGATAGCAAAGGCATCAAACATACCTTAAGTCAAATTTTAATTCACAATCAATTAAGAAAGGACTATGGACTAAAGTTTTAAAAGTTAATAGCCATTCTAAGCTAAACATGCCTGCACTTGTCATGTCGCAGAAGCTACATGTCTTAAGGTCTCGCAAGTACAAGTGCGGGAGACTGTCTGGGAACCCGTGGTGCTATTGACATATTGTCATGCTGTTTCGATTTTGTTTCACAATCGATAATAAAGGACTATTGACTAATGCTTTAATAGTCAATGGCCGTTCTAAACTGAATGTGCCTTCTCTCGTCAAATCGCATTAGAACAATGCCTTAAGACCTCACTAGTACCAGTGTGGGAGGCTGTCTTGGAATCCGTGGTGCTGTTGACTTATTATGTCATTTAGATTTTGCTTCACAATCGATTAAAAAAGGACTAAGGACTAAAGTTTTACATGTCAATGGTCATTCTAAGCTGAATGTCTCTGCTCTCGTCCGATCGCAGAAGTTACCTGGCTTAAGGCCTCATTAGTACCAGTGTGGGAGTCTGTCTGGGAATCTGTGGTGCTGTTGACCTATTGTTATGCCGTTTAGATTTTGTTTCACAGTCGATTAAAAAGGACAATAGACTAAAGCTTTAAAAGTTAATGATCATTCTAAGCTGAAATGTGCCTTCTCTCGTCAAATCGCAAGAAAAACACCTTGAGGCTGTGTTCACACGACCTCTTTTCAGATGTAATAAAGGCATTTTACGCCTAGAATTACGCCTGAAAAGACATGTCCAATACGTCGGCAAACATCTGCCCATTACTTTCAATGGGTTTACGATATACTGTGCCAACGACCTGTCATTTTACGCGATGCTGTCAAAAGACAGCAAATGAAGTGCAGGAAATGTCTTGGTCCGTAATGGCAGCCGTTTTTCATTGACTCCTTTGAAAAACAGCTCCAATTACGTACGAGCAATTACGTCTGAAATTCAGGAGCTGTTTTCTCCTAAAAACAGCTCCGTATTTTCAGACGTATTTGCCGTTATCGTGTGCACATACCCTAAGACCTCGCTAGTACCAGTGTGGGAGACTGTCTGGGAATCTGTGGTGCTGTTGACCTATTGTTATGCGGTTTAGATTTTGTTTCACAATCGACTAAAAAGGACTATGGACTAAATTTTCAAAAGTCAATGGCCATTCTAAGCGGAATGTGCATGCTCACATCAGATCACAGAAGTTACACAGCTTAAGCCCTTGCTAGTACCAGTGTAGGAGACTGTCTTGGAATCCCTGGTGCTGTTGACATATTGTTATGCCATTTAGATTTTGTTTCACAATCGATTAAAAAGAAAAATAGACTAAAGCTTTTAAAGTTAATGGCCATTCTAAGCTGAAATGTGCCTTTTCTCGTCAAATCGCAGAAGAATAACACTTTAAAACCTCGCTAGTACCAGTGTGGGAAATTGTCTGGGTATCCGTGGTGCTGTTGACCTAACGCTTTGTTGTTTAGATTTTGTTTCATAATCGATTAAAAAAAGACTGTGGACTAAATCTTTAAAGGTCAATGGCCATTCTAAACTGAATGTGCCTGCTCCCATCAGAACGCAGAAGTTACACAGATTAAGACCTCGCTAGTAGCAGTGTGGGAGGCTATTTGGGAATCCGTGGTACTGCAGGCTTATTGTTTGCCGTTTAGATTTTGTTTCACAATTGATTAAAAAAGGACTATGGATTAAATTTTTTAATGTCAATGGCCATTCTAAGCTGAATCTTCCTTCTCTCGTCAGTTCGTAGAAGTTACACAGTTTAAGGCCTTGTTAGAACCAATGTGAGAGGCTGTCAGGGAATCCGTGGTGCCGTTGATTTATTATTATTTTGTTTCACAATCGATTAAAAAAGGACTATGGACTAAAGACAAAAGACTAAAGATAAAGATGTCAATGGCCGTTCTAAGCTGAATGTACCTCCTCTCGTCAGATCGCAGTAGTTACATGGCTTAAGGCCTCGGTAGTACCAGTGTGGGAGACCGTCTGGGAATCTGTGGTGCTGTTGACCTATTGTTATGCTGTTTAGATTTTGCTTCACAATCGATTAAAAAGGACTATGGATTAAAGCACTTAATGTCAATTGCGATTCTAAACTTGATGTGCCTGCTCTCGTCAGATTCCAATACTCACATGACGTTGGGCCTCGCTAGTACCAGTGTGAGCGATTCCGTGGTGCTGCTGACCTATTGTAATTCTGTTTAGATTTTGTTTCACAATCAATTAAAAAGGACTATGGATTAAAGCATTTAATGGCAATGGCCATTGTAAACTTAGTGTGCTTGCTGTCGTCAGATCACATAAGTTACACAGCTTAAGGCCTCGCTAGTACGAGTGTGGAAGACTGTCTCGGAATCCGTGGTGCTGTTGTCCTACCACTTTGTTGTTTAGATTTTATTTCACAATCGATTAAAAAAAGACTGTGGACTTAATCTATAAAAGTCAATAGCCGTTCTAAGCTGAATTTTCCTGCCCTCGTCAGATTGCAGAACTTCCACAGCTTAAGACCTCGCTAGTAGCAGTGTGGGAGGCTATCTGGGAATCCATGGTACTATAGGCTTATTGTTTGCCGTTTAGATTTTGTTTCACAATTGATTAAAAAAGGACTATGGATTAAAGGTTTTAATGTCAATGGCCATTCTAAGCTGAATCTGCCTGCTCTTGTCACATCACAGAAGTTACACATTTTAAGGCCTCGTTAGTACCAATGTGGGAGACTGTCTGGGAATCCGTGGTGCGGTTGACTTCTTATTATGTAGTTTAGCTTTTGTTTCACAATCGATTAAAAAAAGGACTATGGACTAAAGCTAAATATGTCAATAGCCATTCTAAGCTGAATGTGCCTGCTCTCGTCATATCGCAGAAGTTACACAGCTTAAGGCCTCGCTAGTACCAGTGTGGGAGACTGTTTGGGAATCCGTGGTGCGGTTGCCTTTTTAGTATGTCGTTTAGATTTTGTTTCACAAACGAATAAAAAGGACTATGGATTAAAGCATTTGATGTCAATGGCCATTCTAAGCTGAATGTGCCTGCTCTTGCCAGATCGCAGAAGTTACACAGCTTAAGGACTCGCTAGTACCAGTGTGGGAGACTGTCTGGGAATCCGTGGTGCGGTTGCCTTTTTATTATGTCGTTTAGATTTTGTTTCACAATCGATTAAAAAGGACTATGGATTATAGCATTTAATGTGAATGGCCGTTCTAAGCGGAATGTGCCTGCTCATCAGATCGCAGAAGTTACACAGCTAAAGGCTTCGCTAGTACTAGTGTGGGAGACTGTCTGGGATTCTGTGGTGTGGTTGACTTTTTATTATGTCGTTCGATTTTGTTTCACAATCGATTAAAAAGGACTATGGAATAAATCAACAAATGTCAATGGCCATTCTAAGTTGAATGTACCTGCTCTCCTCTAATCGCAGAAGATACACAGCTTAAGGCCTCGCTAGTACCAGTGTGGGAGACTGTCTGGGAATCAGTGGTGCGGTTGACCTTTTATTATATCGTTTAGATTTTGTTTCACAATCGATTAAAAAGGACTATGGATTAAAGCATTTAATGTCAATGGCCAATCTAAGCTGAATGTGCCTGCTTTCGTCAGATCGCAGAAGTTACACAGCTTAAAGGGGTTGTCCCAAGTTGACTAAAAAATTTTTTTTTATACATTCTAAGCAGGAAATGAATTTTAAAACATTTGGTGTTAAAAAAAAAAAAAAATTCATTTCCTAAGTGCCTTTTTTTTACACTTGATAACTCAGCAAGTGCTGCTTATCATTTCTAAAAAGGGACGTGAGCGGCTCGATGTCAATCAAACCGCTCTGCTCTGCAGTGTGCGCGGTCCCGATGTTGCTAGATACTGTAGTTCTAGCAACATCGGGAGAATGTTCGTCTCAAGCGGGCATGGTAAGCCCGATTGAGACTAACTTACCGTGAATGTCATCTACACTACACTACACTACACTACACTACACCCCGTTTCGGCAAGCCACTTTTCCCTCCCCCCTCCCTGTCACTACATTTTTGTTTTTTGTACCCACCGCATCGGTGCTGCATCAGCACCCGGCGAACAAGTAAAAATATATTTAAAAAAAATAAACTCACCTAAGACGTTCTAACGGCGCTCTGAACGGTCCCGTCACTTGCCATCTTCCTTCTTCTTGGCGCCGCTCGCATTCATAGTAACAATGCGTTGTGGCGCAGATGACGTAATCATATCAGGCCCACGTGAGTACGTCACCTGCGCCCACCGCTATGTTATTGTGAATGGGAGAAGAAAAGTGACGGGACCGTTCAGCTCTTCGTGGGAACGTCTTAGGTGAGTTTATTTTTGTATGTATGTTGCCATGTATGTAAGTATGTATGTATGTATGTTTGTATGTTTGCATGTATGTTGTCATGTATGTATGTTGTCATGTATGTATGTATGTATGTATGTATGTTGTCATGTTTGTATGTGTATATGTGCATGTGTGTTTTCATGTATGTTTGCATGTATGTATGTTTGCATGTATGTATGTATGTTTGCTTGTATGTATGTTTTCATGTATGTATGTTGTCATGTTTGTATGTGTATATGTGCATGTATGTTTGCATGTATGTATGTTTTCATGTATGTATGTATGTTTGCATGTATGTATGTTTTCTTGTATGTATGTTGTCATGTTTGTATGTGTGTATGTGTTTTCATGTAGGTATGTTTACATGTATGTATGTTTGTATGTTTTCATGTATGTATGTTGTCATGTTTGTATGTGTATATGTGCATGTATGTGTATATGTGCATGTATGTTTTCATGTATGTATGTTTGCATGTATGTATGTTTGCATGTATGTATGCATGTATGTTTGCATTTATGCATGTTTGCATGTATGTATGTTTGCATGTATGTATGTATGTTTGCTTGTATGTATGTTGTCATGTTTGTATGTGTATATGTGCATGTATGTGTATATGTGCATGTATGTTTTCATGTATGTATGTTTGCATGTATGTATGCATGTATGTTTGCATTTATGTATGTTTGCATGTATGTATGTTTGTTTGTATGTATGTTTGTTTGTATGTATGTTTGCTTGTATGTATGTTGTCATGTTTGTATGTGTATATGTGCATGTATGTGTATATGTGCATGTATGTTTGCATGTATGTATGTTTGCATGTATGTTTGCATTTATGTATGTTTGCATGTATGTATGTATGTATGTTTGCATGTATGTATGTATGTTTGCATGTATGTATGTATGTTTGCATGTATGTATGTTTGCATGCATGTATGTTTGCATGTATGTATGCATGTATGTTTGCATGTATGTATGTTTGCATGTATGTATGTTTGCATATATGTATGTATGTATGTATGTATGTTTGCTTGTATGTATGTATGTTGTCATGTTTGTATGTGTATATTTGCATGTATGTGTATATGTGCATGTATGTTTGCATGTATGTATGTTTGCATGTATGTATGTTTGCATGTATGTATGTTTGCATGTATGTATGCATGTATGTTTGCATTTATGTATGTTTGCATGTATGTATGTATGTTTAAATTCACTGTATTAAATAATATATATAATTGTGCTCCCACAATATAGAAAAATTTTGGAAATTCACTGAAGTGACATATGAGTAAAATATACCTTTTATTATAGTAACTCGCTAAAAACAGGGGTAACACACCACTGTGAAAAAAGCCCCACCGTGTATATTAAAAAATGTATTAAACAGTAAACACTGAATCATTTAGATAAGTATATCTCAGTGTTTATACCGATATTCACCGGAATCAGCATTTAACCTGGGTATAACAATAGTACGAGCCCCAAGAACACACCAGGGTCCGTGATCAACACCGGAATCTCCTAGCGCTGGGTCCACCACAATGCTACTGTCCCCTATGCAACAATCCCATATACAAAAACGACCCTACGCGTTTCAAATACTCATCCTCAGGGGTCCGTATCTTGGTCACTCTGGCCTAATTACCAGCGATAGAATATTCAAGCAGCAGATATTCTGCTGCGCATCACGGAAGGATGCTCGCGTCGATGTCAGCGGCATACTTCATTTCGGGCACTGAGTTGCTATAAGCACCAAACTCCACCCCTCGTATTTGGCGGCGCTGTACGAACTAACCAATCACAGCGCCCCCTGAATTCGTGACACCTGTCCATGTGACTCCCGGCCGTCAGCTGACAACCAAGAATCATCATCGACCGCATCTGAACGAACACGCAGGCGCAGTGGAAGCCACGGACGCATCGCCCATGCTGCCAAAGAAAGAGCAAGGTAAGAGCAGAACGATATAGAATATAGGGTATATCTTGCGGGACAGTTACCCACCGCAAGTGGACTACCTCAAAACAACTCTTTTATTGTAAACACATATTGGATAGATGAATGCGGTGTCCCTCACATTACGAAATCTGGATTAAAAACCTGTTATACACGACCTAGCCAATTGGCCATATCAATCAGAGTGCACTATGCAAAAAAACAACCCACCCGTTGAAGCAACCAAATTATTAACCCGGCTGCTTAGAGATGGATAATATTGCATGTTAAATAAAGCACGTGTAATTAGTCTGCTCGTTTAGACCCGCTGGTTGTGTACATGCCAGTCTGTGGATCCATTGGGCTTCCTTGCGTAGAATTAGATTGTCCCAGTCCCCTCCTCTTTTTGGAGGTCTAATAAGTTCAATTGCTTGAAACTTTAAACATTCTGCACGACCCTGGTGTTTAGCATGTACGTGTTTCGATATCGGGGTATCCCTAGCATGGACAATATCTCCAACATGCTCCCTTATCCGGCGCCGAAATTGTCGCACCGTTTTACCCACATAATTAAGGGGGCATGGACATGTGATAAGGTAAACCACCCCCGCTGTTTTGCAGTTGACAAAATCACGAATGTCGTACTCCTCTTGTGTTGCGACACTCGTAAACCTGTTCCCTTTGAGGATGAAGTCGCAGGCCTTGCAGCTACCACATCTATATGTACCTGGTGTTTGTCTATCCAGCCATGTGCCCCTCGGTATAATAGGCTCAAAACAGCTATGCATGACTCTATCCCTAATGTTCTTCCCTCTCCGATACGTGACTGAGGGCCATTGTGTGATCTGGTCTGCCAAATCTATATCAGCACTGAGAATACGCCAGTACCTTTTTAGGATTTGCATGATGTCGTTTTGTTTTGAATCATAAGTACCTATGAGTCTCGTAACTCGTTCTTCTTTACGTTTTTTAGGAACAAGGAGACTTTGCCTGTCTGCGTCTCTCGCTCCCTCATAGGCCTTCCTGATTACACCCATGGGGAAACCTCTGTCCTTCAATCTGATTTTGAGCTCCTGTGCCTGACTCTCAAAATCACCCATGGAGCTACAATTCCGGCGGACTCTCATAAATTGGCCTTTTAGAATGCCACGTTTGAGGGAATAGGGATGACAACTGTTCCATTGTAAGAAACTATTGGTTGCTGTTTCCTTCCGGTGTACCTTAGTGCGAATTGTGCCTTCCGTTGTTTTTGTACTTTTTAAATCTAGAAAGGACAGTTCTTGATCACTAATCTCGCACGTGAACCTTAGCCCTATATCATTGGTGTTGAGGACTGCTACAAAATTATTGAATTCCTCAGCTGTTGAGTTCCAAAACAGCAGCACGTCATCAATATATCTAATCCATATTCCAATTGACGAAGTCCATTTGGCAAATTTATCCCCAAAGACAATTGTCTCCTCCCACCAGCCAAGAAATAAATTTGCATAGGTGGGAGCTGTAGGACTCCCCATTGCTGTGCCACATTGCTGGTGAAAAATCTTGTCTTCAAAGATAAATATATTTTTTTCAAGAACAAAGTGCAGTAGCTGCAAAACAAACTGGTTGTGGGCTGCAAACTGAGTGCCCCTAGATCTAAGGAAGTATTCAACCGCCTCACACCCTAGTTTGTGTGGAATGGACGAGTATAACGCCTCAACATCCAGGCTAGCCAACAATGTGTTATGTTCCAAAGTAATACCTTCAATTTGTTTCAGAACATCCATGGTGTCACGTACATATGATGTGAGACCCAAAACAAACGGACGCAACACCTGATCTACGTATGTACTCACGTTCTGGGTTAAGTTGTTAATGCCTGAAACAATAGGTCTGCCACGTAAGGGGGGATACCCTTTGTGGATTTTGGGCAGGCTATAAAAACATGCCATGATGGGAAACTGTGGGAACAGGAAACCAAACTCACTAGCACTGATCAAGGATCTGCTCTTTGCATCGCTCAAAATGCCCAGAAGCTCCTTTTTGAACTGTGCTGTGGGATTGTCCTTTAAAATGGTGTAACAGTCAGGATTGAGTAAAATGTCCTCACACATTTTCTTATAGTCATCTCTGCTCATGACCACGATGTTCCCACCCTTGTCGGATGCTTTCAAAACAATGTTTTGTTTTTTCTCCAAAGTGGTCAGAGCTGATCGCTCGGACCAAGACAAATAGTTGTCTATGCCCCTCATGTCCTGACTAAGACTTTTTATCTCGTCTCCCACCATGTCTACAAATAAATCCACATTGGTAAAGTCTCCTATAGGTGGCAGCTTCCTACTCTTCATCTTAAGATTGGTAAATGGGCCTAAACCTGGGGTTCTACCAGATTCCTCTAGTAACCCCTCTAGGGCCTCAAGGCCTTCCATATCCGATTCTTCCAAACCCATTTCCATGCATTTTTTTCTGTTATGGTGTTTGAAGAATTTAATCCATTTAAGCTTACGAGCAAACAAATTTAGGTCTTTTATCCAGGTAAATGAATCGAACTTCACTGTGGGGACAAAAGAAAGCCCCTTTTCTAGTAACATAATCTCAGATGCGCTCAGATTGTAGTCAGATAGGTTTATAATTTGTAGCCTATCCGTACCTTTTCCCTTCTCTAATCCTTTTGTCCCCTCAGCATGTAGCGGGAAATGGGGGGATTGTTGGCTAAAAAATTATTGCCACTATTGGAAGAAGCTCTAGCACGGCCTCTATTTCTACCTCTAGGTCCTCCCCTAAATTTTTACCTCTGTACCGGCTAACACTAAGCCTCCCCTTAGTAATGGACCTTGTCACTCAGACAGCGGCCATTACTAAAGTGATAGTAATAAAACTTGAAAAGAAAAGACAAAGATATAGATAAAATATTTTACTGAAATAAAGCACCCCCAACACAACCCTCATTAACCATTTTATTGATGAAAAAAAAAGCGTCATCTAAGTAGTCCTCGAAACCGACGTAGTCCAAACACCAAACCTGTAAAAAATCAAAAATATAAAAAAGAAAATGAAATAAAACATGTCGTAGGCTTAGTTTCACTTTCATGTGTGATACTGACTGTTATACCATATATAGAAGCCTGCGGCAAAGTTGGCTTAGATACAGGGAGCCAGCAGACAGTATCATACATGGCCATACAGACATTTATACAAACATACATACATACATGCAAACATACATGCACATATACACATACAAACATGACAACATACATACAAGCAAACATACATACAAGCAAACATACATACATACAAGCAAACATACATACATACAAGCAAACATACATACATACAAGCAAACATACATGCAAACATACATACATACATACAAAACATACATACAAACAAACATACATACATGCAAACATACATGCACATATACACATACATGCACATATACACATACATACAAGAAAACATACATACATGCAAACATACATAAATGCAAACATACATGCATACATACATGCAAACATACATACATACATACATACATGCAAACATACATACATGCAAACATACATGCACATATACACATACATGCACATATACACATACAAACATGACAACATACATACATACATACATACATACATCATGCAAACATACATACATGCAAACATACATGCACATATACACATACATGCACATATACACATACATACATACATACAAGAAAACATACATACATACATGCAAACATACATACATGCAAACATACATACATGCAAACATACATACATGCAAACATACATGCATACATACATGCAAACATACATACATAAGCACCAAACTCCACCCCTCGTATTTGGCGGCGCTGTACGAACTAACCAATCACAGCGCCCCCTGAATTCGTGACACCTGTCCATGTGACTCCCGGCCGTCAGCTGACAACCAAGAATCATCATCGACCGCATCTGAACGAACACGCAGGCGCAGTGGAAGCCACGGACGCATCGCCCATGCTGCCAAAGAAAGAGAGGTGGGAACAGGAGATTATAGGGAGTTCACTGAGGCTTATGCAAATTTTAGTGGAGGAAGAAAAAGTCCAGTTTGATTATATCAGCGTTGAGTTTAAAAAAGAGATTGAGACAGTTAAGTCTCTGGTTGATACCCCTGGCTACGATAAAAAAGATAAAATCCTACAACAAACTCTAGAAAGGTTCACTAATCATTTAAAAGAGCGTAAGCACTTCCAGTTTCAGAGAGACCTACAGGAATTCAGGGAGAAAAAAGCTTACGATTTTGTTAACACTCAACAACAGCAATATCAACAGTCAAACAGGGGGCCTAGGGAATCTGACCCATCTACATCAGAGAGTGAAACAACAGACTCTGAAAGAGTGGGCCCTTTCTTTGGTGCTAGCGGTGGGAGACAAAAATTTAGGGGAGGACCTAGAGGTAGAAATAGAGGCCGTGCTAGAGCTTCTTCCAATAGTGGCAATAATTTTTTAGCCAACAATCCCCCCATTTCCCGCTACATGCTGAGGGGACAAAAGGATTAGAGAAGGGAAAAGGTACGGATAGGCTACAAATTATAAACCTATCTGACTACAATCTGAGCGCATCTGAGATTATGTTACTAGAAAAGGGGCTTTCTTTTGTCCCCACAGTGAAGTTCGATTCATTTACCTGGATAAAAGACCTAAATTTGTTTGCTCGTAAGCTTAAATGGATTAAATTCTTCAAACACCATAACAGAAAAAAATGCATGGAAATGGGTTTGGAAGAATCGGATATGGAAGGCCTTGAGGCCCTAGAGGGGTTACTAGAGGAATCTGGTAGAACCCCAGGTTTAGGCCCATTTACCAATCTTAAGATGAAGAGTAGGAAGCTGCCACCTATAGGAGACTTTACCAATGTGGATTTATTTGTAGACATGGTGGGAGACGAGATAAAAAGTCTTAGTCAGGACATGAGGGCATAGACAACTATTTGTCTTGGTCCGAGCGATCAGCTCTGACCACTTTGGAGAAAAAACAAAACATTGTTTTGAAAGCATCCGACAAGGGTGGGAACATCGTGGTCATGAGCAGAGATGACTATAAGAAAATGTGTGAGGACATTTTACTCAATCCTGACTGTTACACCATTTTAAAGGACAATCCCACAGCACAGTTCAAAAAGGAGCTTCTGGGCATTTTGAGCGATGCAAAGAGCAGATCCTTGATCAGTGCTAGTGAGTTTGGTTTCCTGTTCCCACAGTTTCCCATCATGGCATGTTTTTATAGCCTGCCCAAAATCCACAAAGGGTATCCCCCCTTACGTGGCAGACCTATTGTTTCAGGCATTAACAACTTAACCCAGAACGTGAGTACATACGTAGATCAGGTGTTGCGTCCGTTTGTTTTGGGTCTCACATCATATGTACGTGACACCATGGATGTTCTGAAACAAATCGAAGGTATTACTTTGGAACATAACACATTGTTGGCTAGCCTGGATGTTGAGGCGTTATACTCGTCCATTCCACACAAACTAGGGTGTGAGGCGGTTGAATACTTCCTTAGATCTAGGGGCACTCAGTTTGCAGCCCACAACCAGTTTGTTTTGCAGCTACTGCACTTTGTTCTTGAAAAAAATATATTTATCTTTGAAGACAAGATTTTTCACCAGCAATGTGGCACAGCAATGGGGAGTCCTACAGCTCCCACCTATGCAAATTTATTTCTTGGCTGGTGGGAGGAGACAATTGTCTTTGGGGATAAATTTGCCAAATGGACTTCGTCAATTGGAAT